>NW_027481740.1:0-174183 GCF_050403365.1 Sporobolomyces koalae
CTCTTGTCGATCCCGTACATCGTCCTGCTCCTGCCCGAAACCCGCAACATCCCGCTCGAGGAGATGGACCGCCTCTTTGCCCAGAAGAACGTCTGGACCGCCAACAAGGTCGTCATGGCCGAGCTCAAGCGGGAGCACAACCTCGAATCCTCGAAAAACCCGAACTACCTCAAGCCTACCGCGTCTGTCGAGCAGATCGAAGACACCAAGGAGAGGGAATCTCTCTGATTTGTTCATCACCCTCATTCTCTATTGGATCTCGTGATCATATTGTGTGTGTCTCGTGTGTCTCTGCTTGTAACTCTACGGTTGAAAGGTTGCAAAGAATGCTGTTGAAATCTACCACATCTAGTGCTACTTACTTGCCCGCTTCAGGCGCTATACGCTCGCTGCCTACCTCGAGAAGCTATCAGCGAAGTCAATCGGTGCCATTTCTATATATGCTCGGACCTCTCTGGACAGCCTTGCCTATTGTTTGCAACATCGGCTCTAACTTTGAGCTGCTTGGCAATCAGAAGGAAGGGTAGGGTCTGCGGAGATCGGGGAGTTCCAGCATCCTTGAGCGAAAACGGGTCGACGAGCAAAGATCGATAGAGCGACGGATGAGTCAGCAACAGACTACGTCGATGGAGTGAGCCACTCGTTGCAGAGCAAGAGCAAATATCGAGCACAGTAGAATAAGCCTGCTTAGCGTACGCGGCTGACAGTGTGAGCGTGAGCGATTGGAGAGAATGCAAGATCCTCTCCGGCTACTCGAGTCGTCCGCTGATCGAGTTCCTTCTTCGCTCGCTTTGCCCTTTCACGTCGTCGTCTCATTTCTGAGACTGGCGCAATCTCCATAGTACGTAGACGCTAACTCCTCTCCGAGCGAGAACGAATCGGGTACAGAAGGAAAGTGTAGGATGATCCGCCAGTACGGCGGTTGCAATTACGAAGATAGTCATTGGCTCATCCGTTGCTGTCGAGCCGCCTACATCAGTCCAACCTCGGATAACAATCGATTGAGTACGGTGTCCATCAAGGCGGCAATCACTACGCGGACCTGCCGAGTATCTGTTGCCTGTGTCAATTGTCGTCCGGGGAGCTGTGCATCAGCGTAGTCGACGTCACCAGTGTGCGAGACCAACATACACAGGTAAGGTGGACATAAAAAGGGCGATCTTTTTTCGGATTTAGCGCAACGAATTTCGACTTGAGAAAGGCAGATGCTGCTGTTACGTCGGTTCCGGCGCCGAGGTAGTCGGGGAAATACTGGTGCAAATCAGAATGCCTGATCTTCTCCTCGAATATGTCGATTTTGTTCAGCAACAGGACGAAGGATGACCGTTCAAACCAGCGACTGCCGGCCAGACTTTCGAAGAGCATCGTTGCCTCCGCTAGACGATTGACCGACTCGTCTTCGTACAGGGTCTGATCAAATTCTGAGATGGCAACGACGAAGATGAGGATGTCTACAGAGTCGAAGCAGTGAATCTTGCATGTAACAGACGAGGACGCAGTCAGCGAGGACACGTCGCGAGCTTTCTGACACTCGACAAGCGAAAGCTGCAGCTCACCCACTTCTTGCGCTCGCTACGTTGACCCCCGACGTCGAAAACTCGCAATTTCTGACCCTTGACGTCGAAAACTTCCTCGACGATTCCGGTCGACCGCACTCGGGTTCGTAGGATATCCTGATCAGCTTCGCGAGGTGATCAATTTGTCAGTGTTGTGGTGAATCACCCGACCACCAAACGGCACAACAAGTAAAGCGAGCTTACTAGGCATGTAGTTTTGGGCGCCAATGCGGTCAATCGCCTCGAAGAAGCTAGAAACAGGACCCGACCCGCCATCAGCTATTTACACTGCTTCATTCAGATGAGGAGAGAGACGTGGTCGAACTATTGCGCCGAATCATTGAGTTGAAACTTCGAACCGAGCGCAACGACATCTTTCGTGCTCTGATTCTCCCACATCTGCGAGATTGCCGCTTTCACCTCTTGATTCAGATCGCCGGTTCTTTCATGTGCTATATCCTCTGGCAGATATTGCATGATCGAAGAGGCGACACCATCGAGGTGAGCAGGGAGCGAAACAGACGTCGCAACAAAGCCAGTAAGGACTGCCTGAAGACTAAGCGTGAGCTGCATGTAGAGCGGATCTGTTCGAGTTGCATCACACACCTGCATCGATTGTAGCGCATTTGCAAACACGACCTCGCGATAAGCTTCCCGCTCGACCTGGGAGTACGGATTGGCATAGCTGGTGTTGAGCAAATACGCGGCGCTGATTAGCCGTCGAGAACCCATCGTCTGAGCAATCACTGGACTCACAGTAGCCTCATCTGCTTCATCAAGGTTGACTTGCCGGATTCTTCTGCCCCGAGAAGCAGCAACTTGGACGTGCGGCTCTGCTCGTTCCGTGCCTTCTTCAATTCGTCCTCGATCTTCCTGTGAATCAACTGCTGCTGCCGCCGCTCGTTGTCGATAGACTGTGCGCATCCCATAGCGCACGGTATGCAACAGTCTTGGCAGGAGCGAGGAGGAAGAGACTGGGAAAGAACAGCTGTTGCTGTACACGGACCGCCTGTACGGACGCAGGTGCCTGCCGTGGTATAACCGAACTAGGAACCGAGACAGGATGTGAGGGGAAAAAGGGTCCGAGGAGGTGCTTGCTCAGAGAGGCGTTTGCTTTAGAGATAGCGAGAGCCAGCGCGCGACATCAAGGTACAGTAATCGGAGCGCAGTCGTTCACAGGCGTTGGTATGTGGCCACGAGGCTGGCAGCCAAGGTGATACCGAGTGGGGGAGTATCAGCTATGAGAGAAATACGCGACACTGCACGAACCTCTCGGAGACGCGCCGCAGTTTTGTCGCGTCGATCGACGGGTCGGGGCGATCGGGGCGGCTTAGCTCGGAGGTCACAACTCAGTCTTCTGTCGATCGCGAGACCGAAGCTCGAGCCTCGACACGCACGTATCACGGTTGTACTCATGCTGTGTCCGGAAAAACGGAAGTTCACATCGTACGGGCAGAGGCCATGACTCGCACAGTTCCTGATCGGGATTCGCTACCGAGCAAAGGTGACAAAATCGGGCCTAGTAGCTTGAAGGTGTCTGTGTGCTGATGCGTCACGCAGTAGCCCATGCGGACTAAACGTTTAGTCGCTTCTGGCTGTGGCTGATGTGCTGGCTGTCCGGAGCAAGCTCGCCGTACTTTCTGGGTCTGGCAAGACGACTGACTGAGTAGAAAGCGCGACAAAGATCGTGTTGTCGTGAATCAAGGTTGTAGACGAGTGCCGGATCGTCAACCGTCAGCGTCGATGCGGACGACTCTTCCTCATCATCTCGCCGCCAAGACTCTTGTAGGCACTCGCTTCGCGCACACTATACTGCGAGGTAGATCGAGCTGACCGCTGTGGTGTTCTAATCTGTCTCGCGCGCTCCCCGTGGTCGCTGCCCTTTCCCCTCACGTCACGCTCCCCCTCCCGCTTACATCGTTGCACAACCCCTCACAACCTGCAACCTTACGCGTACAGCTCCGATGCAGCAAGAATACGACCTCCTCTTCAGTGAGTTCCACCCTTGTCCGTCTTGCCTCAGCGGGCTCCTCCGCGCCAGCCCCTCCCCGTCGATGTTATGCGCGCCTCACCAGCGGCTGTGCCCTCCCTTGTGCTTGTACCGACTGTCGCTGTGTGTGATCTCGTGACTGACTGGATCGTGTCGATGCGCGTGTCTGCTCGCGCTGAACAGAACTCCTCCTGATCGGTGACTCCGGTGTCGGCAAATCCTGTCTATTGCTGCGATTTGCCGATGACACGTATACCGAGTCGTACATCTCGACTATCGGAGTCGACTTCAAGATCAGAACTATCGAGCTTGAGGGCAAGACAGTCAAATTGCAGATCGTACGTCTTACGGTTGGGCACACTCGCTTGGTCCGCCTGAAGCTTGCTCACCTTGATCATTTGCCTGCGTATCTATAGTGGGACACGGCTGGACAAGAGCGCTTCCGCACGATCACCTCTTCCTACTACCGGGGCGCACACGGTATCATCGTCGTGTACGACGTGACCGACGCCGACACATTCTCGAACGTGAAGCAGTGGCTGCAGGAGATCGACCGATACGCGTGCGAGGGCGTCAACAAGTTGCTTGTCGGAAACAAGTCCGACTTGACGTCCAAAAAGGTGGTCGAATACAACGTCGCGAAAGAATTCGCAGATCAAATCGGCGTGTCTATCTTGGAAACCTCGGCAAAGAACGCGACCAATGTTGAGCAAGCTTTCTTGACCATGGCAAAGCAGATCAAGGATCGGTGAGTCTGCTTGGTTCGCTTATCCTCCTAGTGTCTGGCCTGAATCGTATTCGCTGCCAAACAGTACTGCAGCGACGCAACCTACCGGAAGTAAGCCTGCGGTTGAGTTGGGCAAAGGTTCGGCAGTCGGCCAACAGGCGGGAGGAGGATGCTGTTAGACACCCACCGTGCCTCGACAGGAGACGAGACTCTTTCCTCCCGACCTCAGTGTCGGCACCCTGGCTTTTGCGCTGTCCGCCACTGCGCCAGCTCTTGCTTGCACTGCTGTGTCGCCTTGTTGTGAACATTTAATTTTTCGTTTCAATGTGTTTTAGCTATTCCTCCTCCGTTTACCCTTTCAGATCTGTTTCTCATATGCAATGTCTGCTCTCGATTGCGTTTATCTGGCATCGGGCTCGCCGGATCGGCGATTATGGTGCGTTCACTGAAATCGAGGGCCGCGACACGAAATCTAGTTCCGGAATACCTGAACACTCGCTCTGCAGGCTTGCGCAGCCGAGCTTCACCTGCACACTGTTCAACTCATCAGGCACGAGTCGCGCCAAATGGACAGGCGGTCTGTATCCAGTGCGCAGGCTCGCTCGTTGCTTGCAGCAGAGTCGATCTCGTGCGACCTCATGCGCCGCGTGCTGGACAAGCGCAAGGGTCCTCTACCAAGGTCCAACGACCATGCAACGTTCTTTGACTTCTTTGCAGCGCCAAGCTCAAGGACTACAGACGCTGCGGGGTCAGGCTTGGAGCGGTCCCTTCGCCCCTCGGATTTTTCCCCGCGGGAGCCGGGTTCGGGATCCAAGAGCTTGGCAAGATTTCTTCAGGTGCTTTGGCAAAGTGTAGACATTGGCTGGTCTCGCAGAGCTGACACGAACGTTCCGCTCTCGCTTTACAAACGTTGCATGGAACAAGATTTCCGGGCACTTTTGCAAGTACAGGACGAAGCCAAATACGATGGAGCAGATCGCTCTCCTTCTCCTTGCTGCGTTTCTTTCACCACATCCTCACCCTAGACCCATTCGAGAATGCCGACACTACACAATTTCGACTACATTTTCGTCTTTGGGCTGGGGTTCTCCCTTTTGGATGCGTTCAACATCGGAGCCAATGATGTCGCAAATTCTTTCGCAACCTCCGTAGCGTGAGCTGGCCGATACCACACTGCACAGGGCCAAGCGATGCTGATCAGGTGCTACAATAGCTCGAAGTCGCTCACTATGGGCCAGGCTGTACTTGCCGCGAGTGTCATGGTCAGTGACGCTCTTTTCTCTCCTGGTCTTCATAGCTCAACCTCAGCGTGATACAGGAATTCTCCGGTGCTGTGGCGGTAGGAGCTCGAACTGCTGTGAGTAGCCCGTCAAGCACTTTCAGACCCGTCGATGCGCAGCCTTGGAGCTGACATCGGGTCAATGTACCCAGTCTACGATCAAGAACGGTATCATCTCGGCCAAGGCATTCCAGAACGACGCCGGCGTACAGCTGCTGGCATTCACCTGTGCCATCGTCGCCTCCGCAACTTGGCTCATGATCTGCACCAAGAAAGGGTGGCCGGTTTCGACAACATACTCCCTCGTATCGGCCTTGGCGGGCGTGGGTGTCGCTCTCGAGGGAGTGGGTGGTGTCCAGTGGGGATGGAACGGGGGTAAAGGCCTGGCGACCATCTTTGCTGGGTGAGATGCCCTCTCTCAGCTCGACCTGAATCGAACCCATGTCACGGGCTGACTCTTGGGGTCCATTGCAGCTTTGGCATCGCACCGGCAATTTCGGCAGGCTTCGGAGCCGCACTCTACCTCATTGCGAAATACGGTGTTCTTGTACGGAAAAATCCTGTCCCGTGGGCCCTTGCCTCGGGTCCGTTCTTTTTCTTCCTGGCCACTGCGGTCATGACGATGTCGATCATCTACAAGGTGAGCTTGCGCATCTCCCGTCTTCGTTTCATGCTCGCACTGAACATGAAGCACCTCTTGTGACTTCTCACACAGGGCTCGCCATCGCTCGGCCTCGACAAGCTTGAACCGGGACCCATGGCAGGCGCGATCGTGGGCTCCGCCTCGGTCGTCGCAGGTTTGGCTGTACTTTTCTGGATGCCTTTCGTTCACGCCAAGGTTGTCAAGAAGGACTACACGCTTCGTCCCTGGCACATCGTCCTTGGCCCTGCTCTTTGGTTCCGCGAAGCACCGGCAGATGCAGGTAGCCTCGGCGCCCCATCAGCAGTCGGCGACTACCGGATCCGAAAGGATGATGATGCGGCGACAGCTGGTCAAGGTGCGTGCTTCCTGTCTCCGACCTTTCCGATTTGACGCCTAGTCTGACCAACCGTTGCCGGCAGACGCCACAGTGAACGGTCACGATGCTGAATCGGGCGATGCTTCTCGCGACGCTTCTCGCGATGAGAAGATCTACGAAGACCCAGCATCGCTGAACCAGCCCGCCCATCCGAGCGTCCTCGCCCAGCAAGTCGAAAAGGTAGACCCTCACCCGATCGAAGGCGCTTGGGCTGAACCGAAAAACCTCTGGATCATCCTGCGTTACAAGACTATTCCTTTCATCAAGTTCATCTTCATGAATGGAGTCTTCCATGACATTCACGAGGCCCAGGCCGGCAAGGTCGGAACCAAGGATCACCAGCGCATGCAGGCGATTTATGCCAGATCGAAACAGTTCCCGAACGGTGGGTTGTTGTTCTGCCTTCTACTCGAAGCTGCGCTGTTGACCCAGCACTGACGAGTCACCTGCAATTCAACAGAGACGGAAGCGACGTTCTCGTTTGTCCAGGTCATGACCGCTTGCGTCAACTCTTTCGCTCACGGAGCCAACGACGTATCGAATGCAGTCGGGCCGTTCGCAGTCATCTACCACACCTGGCACACGGGCACCATCGCCGGCAAGTCTGCCGAAGTACCCGTTTGGCAACTGGCGCTCTTTGCTTCTTTCATCGTGATTGGTCTTGCCACCTACGGCTACAACATCATGGCCGTGCTCGGTAACCGTATCACGCTGCACTCTCCCTCCCGTGGTTTCTCGATGGAGCTTGGAGCGGGTAAGTCTCGCGCTTTCCGGAAGCTCGGACCCGGACTGACCTTTCCGTGTCTTCTATCAGCCATCACCGTTATCCTCGCTTCTCAGTATGGTCTTCCAGTCTCGACAACCATGTGTATCACTGGTTCGACGATCGGAGTCGCGTGAGTACCTTCCAGCCTGTGCTTCTACAGCAAGTCCATGCTGACGCCTTGGCTCCACGCTTTACCTAGACTCTGCAACGGCGACATCAGGAGTGTCAACCTCCGAGCGATCGGATGGATCGTGCTTGGGTCAGTCTGCCGCAGGTCTAGCCTTCACTTATGGCATGCTTGTGCTGACTCCTTCTTGACTTTGCGAGCAGTTGGGTCATCACGGTGCCTGTTGTCGCCACTTTCGCCGGGTGCCTACTGGGTATCATCATCAATGCTCCCCGTCTAGCGTAAAGAGCGCAACCTAGAGCGACCGTCGGTCGTAACTTCCTACTGTCATTTCGGAAAAAGGGGTATCTTATATAGTCTTACACTCGTTGCAATGTTGCTGTACATCAATGACGGCGAGAGCGAGCTGCATGTTTGTTTGGGCTGGATATCTGTTTGAAAGTCTTTTGTCTGATCATGCCGAGCGAGCCATCTCATCGCTGATTGGTTGTTTTTGCCTGCGATTCCTAACGAACCATTGCACAGACGAGCCCAGTCAAGTACAAACGGATACGTTCGTGTGCGTCTTCTTGCGACAGGCCCGAGCGTGAATATATCGGATACTAGCAATGCGGCCGATTCACTGGCAGCGTTGGAAAGATGACAACAAGCAACATAACTACTAATACAAAGTGCAAAACACCGAACTGGAACGACATGGCGACCACCAGAGAGGGAAGTAGCTTGTAAGGTTGGAAGAATACACTAGTTCGATATGGGTGGGCTATGCGAGACTCGCCGCAAGTGGATCTCGCTCAGGTTCCTCGAACTACAGACGACGTGGGCGTCAGTGCGGACTAGGTTGAGATCGTGAAAAGGCAAGGGAGTACATACGGCTTGAACAGCCTTCTTGCAACTCCTGACCTCGTTCTCTGCATCCAAGTGAGTGGCGAGGAACAACGTGTCGACGCTAATACACGGGTCTGTCAGATCGTAGCTCTGAGAGGCAGACGCGACAAGGTGGGGACTCACGCGTCAGTGACCAATCCCAAAACGACTCTACCAGTCCAGGCGGGCACGACGACTGCGAGTACCGCTAGTGTAGCGCCGTAGCCTCCGGAATTTGGCGACAGGTACGAAGTCGAGATTACAAGAAACGTGACGAGGGATGGTAGCAGCGTGAGAGGGTAGAGGGCGAGGTTGAGGAGGAGCCTCAGGAGCGTAGCTGCGCCAAAAGGAGCGCAACGTGAGCTCTCGATCGAATTGCAGATGGAGTAGGGACTTACCATCTCGAATGTTGGCGGCTCGGTTCGCGAAGAGCGCAGCGGCAACGTCTCTTGCGCTCTCCTTTGCTGCTTTGCCCGTCAAGCCAACATATACCGCTGTATACCCGTTGAACCAATTCGTCCAGCCAGAGAGAAAGTCGCATATCGGGATCAGGTATGTCAAGGGAGACAAGATCTGCGGCAGGTTCGCTGAACGGAGGACTCGGGACAGTGTCCGCAAAGCAGCCGACAGGGTCTGCAAGAGCGTTGTTAGGAGCGAAGTGAAGATGAGTGTGCCGAGAGACGGGCCAGTCGCTCGAGCTGTCGAAAAGATAGAGTCAGCGCTGCAACTGGAGCACGATATCCCGAGAGCGAGCTCACCGAATGCAGCCTGAGTGACCTGTACAGGACCCGGACTAAGTCGGAAGTCTCCATTGTCTCCCTGTTCATGCTGCTCGCTCTGGCCTTCAAAGTACCAACTCCCGACAACTCCGCTCGTGGTGGCCTTGCCAATCCCTCTCAGGACCGCCAACGTCCAGACATACGAGAAAATAGCAAAGGTCGATCCGTACGAGGCGAGTTTAGGCTGGTTGTGCGAGAGAGAGAGGAGCGAAGTGACGAGAGCGACAAAAGGTAGCGACAAAAGAGTCGAGACGAAGGACAGGACGAGCGATAGAAGAACGAGTGGCGGATGGTGCATGATCGTCTGACAAGCGAGCTGTCAGATGGCGAGGACGTCAGCTGTTTCCATCACGCTGGCTGTCTGGGATCGCACGGGCCACCTACCTCTCCGACGAGGACCGCTCGATTGAGCTCCGCCCGACGCCTGATGCCAACTCTTCCGAGGACCCAGCTCATGACAATGCATCCCAGCGCGAATAGTCTCATGCCCGTACGCCAGCCAGCATCGCGTGCGACTCCCCGCTCGCCGAAACTCCCAAAGAAAGCAATGACGCCGACGAGGCAGAACAGGAATGGTCCGACAAAGATTGCGAGGGTAAGTAGGGGACGCAGGGCGCGGCGGAGAACGAGTAGGAGGACGAGAGCGAGGAAGGAGGTGAAGAGCGAAAGGAGCGACAGCATCACGAACACGGGGGTTGTTGAAATCAAGGAAGGGTATGGAGAGGAAGGGTTCGTCGGAGGTGTTGTCAGGTAGGCTTTGACAGAGATCCCGAGGGTGATTCCGAGCGAGAGTCCATATAGGACGATCCACGCCGAGTCGCGGTACAATTCGCGTGCAGGGGCGTTGACTCCCGCGATCGAATTTGACATTGTGCTCGGATACACGAAGAGGGTTTGTCTTCCCATCAGGGGCGTATGTAGCTGGTCGGGAGAAGCTGCTACCTTGGACACGAAGGTGCCGGGCAACGGACCCTCGTCGCGGTCATCTTGGTCTGAATCGGACAGGTCCGAGTCTTCCAGCTCGGTGTTTCTATCCAGGTGGTAGGTCGCAGCTACCGATTCGTACGCCTTCCAACCTCGAGGCGCTCCACTTCGGCTCGAGCGAACTCCGGTCGCAGTTCCAAGCCGCGTGACGAACGCCGGTACGACACTGGACAGTCCCAACGCGCTTGTCAAGGGTTCGCGTGGCTCGTGGTGGTCGAGTGTCGAGCGAGCTGCGCTGCGAGAGTCCGATCGAGATTCGACATCGTCGCCCTCGATCTCGTCGAGTCCGTTCGGGCGTTCGTCCTCGTAGCTGTCACCGAGGATGTCGTCCTCGACGAGTCGACCAGCTGCGGGTCGATCTGGCGGTCTCGTGAGGGTCGAGTAGAACAGGGGTTGATCCGCTGCGGAGTGGCCGGCTCGTATCGACGTTGATTGCAGCAGCGATGTCGCGAATGTCGAAAAGTTCATCGCGCAAACGAGCGTCGGAGACGATGTCAGAGGGCGAGGCGATCAGGGAGCGGTGCTGTCGCACGCGCGCGCCGCGCGCCCAGCTGGCGGCCCTGCAATCGCAATCCGCGCATCATTCTTATCGCATCACCCCGTAATCTCTACCTGCTCGAGCACTTTTCGCATTGCGTGATTCACAGCATGATAGCACCGCTCCCAGGGCTGCCTTGTAGGAGCGGCACGCGGAAGGAAGAGAGCGAAGCTTGCTTTCCTAGCAGAATCGAGCACATTCTGTAAATTGGCTATCTACTTGGTCTACGACCTGAGGTTGTGATTACATCGTGACGCTGCTTAGTGTCCACGCTCATCGTCTTTGGCCTCGTCGCCCTTCTTCTTCTGCTCTCCAGTAAAGTACTCGCGCGTCTTGTCCTGCTTGCTCTTGCCGTCGTCCTTGGCGTCTGCGTCCTTCTTGGCGGCTGTGGCAGCGTCTGCGTCGTCCTTCTCTTCGTCTTCCAGCTCGTTCGTAGATTCGGCCGCGGTTTGTTTGTTGAGCACCTGTGTGACGTACCCGAGTCAGTCCTGTCGCGTTCGCCAACTCGGGCAAGGGGGAGAGAGAGAGAGAGAGAGATGCGAGGGTGCAAATGCAAACTCACGAGGTCGTGTAATGCAATCACTGCCCGAATCAGCGAACTGAGGTACATGACGAGCAGCTGATCGTTCGTCGCGACGGTGAACGGCCTCTTGCCCGATTCCTTCTCGTCCTCGTTCGCACCCCCTCGCAACGCGCCTTCGAGATTCGGAAGCAGGTTGAACACGTCCTGCAGGTTGTAGATGATTTGGTGATTCACGGGCAAGGTCCCTTGCACGACTTGCTGCAGGTAGTCTTTGATCTCGATCAAGCGTGCATGGAGTCCTTCGAGAGATTGCAGTTGGTCTGCGACCCGCGACGAGAGCGTGCCGACCGACAAGTTCTTGACGTCGCGCAAGAGGTGTTCGACACCGATTTCCTCGGCTTCGGATGCCGAGATTGACGACGGCACGTGCAGGAACGTTTTCTGTGTTGTTGTTCCGTCCTGTGATCGTGAGTAGGCGATACTTCAGCGGGTGTTCGCCAGAGAGAGCAGAGTTGTGACGAAGAGAGACAAACATCCTTGATCTCCTCGACAGCAAAGTAGGCGTCGGTCGGGATCGCACCTTTGCCACTGCCCCTCTCGGCGTCGGGACGAATGTCGACGATGACCATGACGGGTTTCGCAGTGTACCGTTTGATGACCTCGTTGATCTCGAGATCGGACGAGCGTAGTTTCGGACCCGTGTGGTACCACCCAATCAGCTTTTCGCGTGCTGTCAGTCGCAAGAGAGCACGGGTCAGCCTTGAATCACGGTGCAGGGTGGAGCAGAGCGAGGACTGACCGTTGACCTTCTTGAACATGTCGTTCATCGACTCGATGTAGTTGTGGTCGAGGAACCAGGTACGGGGGTCCTTCTCGTCCTCCTCGAACGGCACGGCGAACGAGTTTGTAATCTCGTAGCCTTTCGCGCCGAGGTCCTGTCCGAGGAGGATGCCCACCACTCGCTTCTTGGTGCCTTTCGCGACACGGTGGAAGTGGTCCTGGATCGAGAGCAGCACGAGCGGATGCACCGTGACCGACTTGGTCGCGACGGTCGACAGGAGGAGATCGGTGGTCGACATAATGACGAAGCGCTTGTTGCTGGCGGTGCGCGTACGCGGGGGATCAAGCAGACTCTTTGATAGGGGCTCAGGCAGGCGCGTTCCGATGCGAGGTAAATCAGTCTAGATGCGACTAGCGAGAGCGAGGTTCGGCAAGAGAGTCGCGGCGGAACAAGTGGAGCAAGAGAGGTACTCGCGACGCATTCGACGACACTGATCACTGTTCCGCCTGCTGCTCTCTCGCTACGACCCGCTCGCTACCAATCCAGAGCCGCCTAGGATCTCCTTTTAAGTCCTGTGAGTCTCCCTACCAAAATACGGCGCCTGCTGCCTCGCCGCTAGTCGCGCGTTGCCGAAAAAAAGATCAAGGCCGTGATCGCACCCGTCTCCTCCCCGTCGACATGTGGTGAGCGATGCAGGCATACTAGCTCACAGTCACTGAAGCGAGTTTACTGCCAACAGAACCCTTGCACCTTCTCGAACCCCTCGTTTTCAAGATGCATTTGATGTACTCGTGAGTCTCGCATCTGTCGCTCGTCTGCCGTCTCTTCGTGAACGCTGATCAGTCTTTTTGGTTCCTACCAGGCTCAACGCCGAGGGCACCCGCGTCTACTCGCTCAAGAAGATGACTTCGTCCGGTGCTCCCACCAAGTCTGCCCACCCCGGTAGGTCGCACCCCTTGCCACAGTCTTGGAGATGCCCACTGACGGGGTGTTTCAATCTCCATCAGCTCGCTTCTCTCCTGACGACAAGTACTCGCGGCACCGAGTGACCATCAAGAAGCGATGTGAGTCGTGTTCTTCCTCTCTCTCATCTCGCTCATGTCCGCTCATTCGCATCGTATTGGTTTGGACCTCGTCCTTCAGTTGGTATCCTTCCCACTCAAAAGACTGCCAAGGCTCTCTAAGCTTCGCCTCCTCCTTGTTACCTCGTACCGCACCCGCTAGTGCTTTCTTCCTTTTAGACTGTATTTTGGTTGTAACATACTTTCGCATTCACTCTCTTTCCGCCACAACTCGCGTGAAGGAAGCAGTTCGGGCTCAACGTTGTTTCGATACTGCTTGGGTTGCATGTTTCAAGAAAAGAACGACACTGCTTTGGAAGAGTCTAGGTTTCGACGGCACATCACAGAGTACCTCGTACAGCCTTGTCGATCGATTCAGCAACGTACTCGACGTTCGAATTGTTGAGTCCCGCCATTGAAACTCGACCGTTCGAAGTGAGGTAGATGTGACCTCGTTCGACGAGCGCCTTGCATTGTTCGGCTGTTTCCAACAGATGATCGTTCGTCAGTCTCGAGCCAAGTCAGGGCGGCCGGTCGATCCGGCAGAGACGAGGAAACTCACGATTCAGTCCAGTAAAGGTAAACATGCCAATCTGGTTCGTGACGTGTTCCCACCCGTTCGGTCCCGGCGAAGGCGTCTTGTACTGATTCGTGAGCAGTTCAAACAGTTTCGATCGCATAGAGATGATTCGGTTCGCCATCGTCTCAATGTCGTTGCACCATTCCCGGAACAGCTGTTCATCGTTCAGGATCATCGACATCTAGGGACCCGCCGCAATCAGTGTCAGATCACGAAACACTTCGAGACAGACTTGAAGGAGAAACTCACGATCCTGGCACCAAACGTAGGCGGGTTCGAGATCTCCTGACGTTGGAGGATGAGCAATTGACTCTTGATCCTCTCGCTTCCACCTGCTTCCTTGCCGGCGTGACTGGCAACAATGTTGAGAGCACCGATACGTTCTCCATACAGTCCAGCGTTCTTGGCGTACGATTGGCAGACAAGCAACGGGATCCCAGCCGAGACAAAGTGGCGAACGGCCCACGCATCGTTGTCGAGCGATCCCGATGCGAATCCCTGTACACGATCGAAACAGTAATAGGCTGCCGTCAGCGCGGGGAGCCTTCCTGTCGAAGAACCCCCAAGATGCTAGTCTCACCTGGTATGCGCAATCGAAGAATGCAAAGTGCTTCTTCGCTTTGAAAATTTCGGCAATCTCGTTCCATTCGTCCCGAGTCGGGTCGACACCCGTCGGGTTGTGAGCGCATGCGTGCAGGAGGAAGACGGATTGCTCCGGGGCTTGACGGAGGAAATCGAGGAACTTGGGCAACGCGAGTCCGATCGTGGCCGGGTCGTAGTAAGGGTAGTCAACAGTCTTGAGTCCGACGTTGGCAAAGATCGACTTGTGGTTCGCTAGCTCGCCAGAGAGGAACTGTATCAGCCTGCGAGGAAGCCTGTCGCGAGCAGAACTCGTCTCGAAAGATGACGGCGAAGCTCACCCCATGTCGGGTTCGAGATGTAGATGATCTTGTCCTCGCTCGACTTGCCCTGCCACGGCTCGTAGAATCGCTCCAAAAAGGCACCGCCATAGTGGTTCGCACCGGTTCCCGAGATCGTTTGGATCCTGTATGGGTGGACGCATCCGTGGTCAGTACGAGGATGTACAGCTTGCAAGATCAAAAGCACCAGACGCACGTGCTAACTCGTCCCTCCTTGATCGCAGGGCTGTCCTGACCAAAGATCAATTTAGACGTTGCCTGCACGAATCCGGGCAGTCCTGCGATCGGCAGATACTCGTGATCGAGCGAGTCGTCCTCTGCCAAGATCTTCTTGACCTGGAGCCATGCACAAGAGTTGTGAGCGTTCGCGGCAGGCAGACCAGAGCAACCGTCGGAACGTACCTTGCGGACAGTCGGCAGCACGAACGGCTTGCCTTTGTCGTCGCGGTATGCTCCGACGCCCAAGTTTACTTTCTGCGGCGACTGATCGGCTTGGTAGCCAGCTGTGAGGGCGAAGATCGGATCCGCAGGCGCGAGAGGCGTCGAGTGGAAAACTGGAGGTCGAGCAGATCGAGCGTCAGCTTGCGGCCGTGAGTTGCATGGAGCACAGTTCGAGTGCGAACGAGCGGAGTGCGGGCGCCAGAGCAGCCGGACAGAGTGGAAGAGGGAGAGAGATGAGAGATCAGACAGCGCAGGCGGGACTCACCATCGACGGTCGAAGGTGCAGAGGACGACATTTGGCCTGAAAGTTGGTCGAGACGACGACGAGCGGTTGAGGAGGATGCGGAAGAGGCAGTGGGGGGCCGGGTTGACGAGGTCATTTCTTTGTGGGTCCCGTGAGCACGCGCAGACCGGTTGACGCTGCCGAGTCAAACTTGAACGTGGGGAAACTTTTCTTGACTGGGCGATCCGAGCGGACAGTTTGCAGATCCACAAGGATGCTGAGAGCTGGTTCAGAGAGGCAGAAGCTCGTCTCCGGGAGTGAGAGGATCGACACGACCGGCTATTCGGAGAGCGGCAACTTTACTTGATTTCACGAGCTCGAGCCCCGATCATCGAGCCATTGCGCTGGGTGAAAGGGAAACATGCATACGAGACTGCAGACGAGTTACGTGATTGGCAATGGCAGAAATGGACAGGACGCTGCAGAGAGAGAGTAGAGAACAAGACAGGAATTGGAGCAACAAGGTTCGGAGAGTACAATTAAGCTAGGGCGGTGAGAATGACACGGAACACGCAGGGCGGTGGATGCGGGTTTGAGGGAGTCAGTCGGCACACAAGAGGAGGGTGCGCGAAACGATGAGGGTATAGACGGTTGCGAGCAGAAACGGGAGAGACGGTGAACTGGGTCGGTCTAGTCTATCGCGGAGTTCTAGAAGGAAGCAAGCTTGTCTCCGACAGTACGCTCACTTTCGAGCTTCGACTTGTTCTGTTGGAACGCCGCTTGCTTGCACGAGGCAAGGTTGGGGCATTTGTGGTCTGATGATTTCGCGAGAGCACCGCAACGGCAAAACAGAGTCAGTCCCACGCGACGAGAACAAAACCAGCTGAAGAAGCCTGCATACCTTCGCTGAGTCGGTGCGTGGAGCAGAAGGACGCCTTGCACAGATTGCAATCACCCACGATCCTCACTGCAGCTTGCGAGCAGCGATCGGTCGCATTCAAGTAGAAGCCGCAGCGTTTCTTGGGCGCTCCGCCACGCAGTCTATGCATGTAAGAAGCAAGAGTCAGTGCAACCGCGGTCGTCACGCAGCTTGGGTTCAAGGTACTCACCTGAGGGCCAAGCCGATAGTCGCTCCATCCCGAATTCCATAGTCTGTCAGACTATCGCCAGCTGCTAGCTGCCGAGCGCCGTAAATCAGTCGTTGTTCCTCGACCGGGATTGCCGTGCGATCGGCGACTGCGAATTGAAGGTCGGAAACATTCGAAGCCTCTGCGGGGCCGGCGCGATTCATCAGCGGAGAACGCAACACCAGTCGATAGACTTGTAGACTGCGTACCGAAAGCTAGCGAGCGACCAGAAAGATCTCGAACGTAGAAATGCATGACCGAATCGAGTCTGGTAATTGGACCGTGTGAGGGAGCATGACGGAAGGTCGAATGGATGTCAAGATCGAACGGGTCAGCTATCGTCCCTGCCTCACCGATACAGTACATCTGTCTCCCAAACTCAGTTCGGCATCGCGCAAGAGCGAGCCCGATGGCTGCGTCTTGCCGGTTGAGAATGCAATCTCGCCACATTCCCGAGCGACTCCAGCAGGCGAGTCAAGTATCGCATCCTCGAACAGGCGAGCTAAAGTGACCCTGGCTGACGGCCATTGAGAGGGAGAGACGTACGATGTGCAGCGAGAATGAGGGTTTCGTAAGCGTGTGAGGCGGTGAACTGACTAGGTCGACGAGAAGCGAGAACAAAAGGGCAAAGTGTGTCGAGAGGTCGGACGATGTGCTGTAAGGATGATCTGTACGAAAGCGGCGCGTTGTGAGGAAGAGAGGTAGAAGGGGAAGGAGCGATATGCGTCGTGCGACAGCGGCGCCTCCGTTGCGCGGCTCTCATGTAGGCGGTGTCTCTCTCTCTCGGTCTCACATGTCATCCGGTGGCCTCGCGTCTGAGCTTATCAAATCCTCGAGAACATCAAGGAATGCTTCGCTACTTTCTTGATAGCGGGAATATTCTGCAGCAGTTCGCATCTCGCTGTCGTCATAAAATGGGTTATCTCAAATTGCAGATCACGTGCGATATGCCGGTTAAGCAGCCATGTTCATGCATGCTAGATGGGCACGCAACGATGCGTGTGCATTCCGTCAGTCCACACAGTGTCGAACTCCAAGCAGTGACTCGCGGAGGCACAGAGTTCTCGCTCGAACGCAGGGTCGCGGTACCGATAATGAACTGTGCAAGTTGAGCTTGAAAGTGCGCGAACCGGTTTACTTGCGCACGGAACGCGATCGACGTTCAAGTAAGCTGCTGCATGACAAGCCACAGGGCCTTTGCTCGGGGAGCAGCGGGATCTGCTTCCGAAGCCAACGTAGTCAGCTCAGCCCCAATGGAGGCGACGAGGTGAATGGGACGAAAAGGCGTTTGCGAAGTCGCGTTGCGATAACGAGGAGCCTGCAGGACGCAGGGAGTACGCGAAGAATCCCCTTGCTTCGAGCTCCCTTTCTCTCTCTTCATCCCCTCACTTCCTCCCCTTCGCTCCCCAGAACCTCAAGCACACGTCTTGATCGTATGTACCGAGTCCCTCGTCTGCTAGGCAAATGGGCTGATCAGCCAGACAAGGATCGCCTTCTCCTCACGCGCCTCTCACTCCCCTTTGCTTCTGTTCACCTCAGATGTCCACCGAAGTTGCCGCGCCTACTGTCGCCCCGACTGCCGCTGCTGGAGCACCCTCAGCCCTGGCGCCCGAGACCGTCGCATCCGCTGAGGCTGCCGTCGACGCTGCGCCTGCTCAAGTTGAACAACCCGAAGTCTCTGCTCCTTCCAAGGCGGAAGAGCCTGTCTCGCCTTCCAAGGAGGAGCCTAGGAAACGCTCCAGATCTCCCTTCGGCGACCTCAAGAACAAGCTCTTCAACAAGGTTGGTCTGCCTGCACTGTTCTCTTCGGCTCTTCCGGGTCGCCGGCCTCTCAGCCGCGACGAGGAGCGATAGGAGACCGTGTGTGTCATCACGAGGGCGCCTAGCTCGCAGGCTGCTCGACAAAGCGGGTCCACCGCGAGCAGCTGCAAGGCATGCGCGCGTTTGTTCCATTCCGTTCCTGCGACCCCTGTCTCCGCAATTCGCATTCCAGCGCTACGGAGCCATCGAGCTCGAGGCTACCCCGCTTTACCCTGCTTGCCTGGCCGTGTGCGTCCAGAGAAGAACATTGGCTGAAGGAGGGTTTCATGGAGATCGACACACGTTGATTCAACCTTAAAATGTGATCGAAGGATGCATACAGCCGAGAGCTGACCTTCTCTTCTCGCATTCGCATTCGCCAGACCTCGCAACCCACTTCTCCCACGTCCGAGAAGCTCGAGCCCGTTGCCGCGTCAGGACCAGCTGAGACTGAGGTCTCGGAGCCGGAACGTGAGTGCTTCTTTCAGTGTCGGCTCTGGCCAACCAGGTTTCAGCTCACACTCTGTCCTCGCGAACCTTCTGCTAGCCGCCAAGGAAGTCGCTGCCCCGGTCATCGCGGTGGATACGAACGAGACTCCCGCCGCGACCGAAGCCGCCCCTGTCGCCGAGGAGAAGCCTACCGTGGTGACTTCTGACAAGCCCGAAAAGAAGGAAAAGGTCAAGACACCCCTTTTCGAGAAGTGAGTCTCGTCTCCCGCAGGCTGTGTCGAGGTTTGATACGGACTCTTGGCTGACATACCGGGCGCTCGACAGGGTCAAGTCGTTCTTTGGAGAACCCAAGGAGAAGAAAGAGAAGAAGTGTACGCTTCATATTGCTTAACTCCTTCCGGCGCGATCCTGAATATCGCTCGTGGTTGCATCAACAGCCAAGACTCCGACTGAAGAGGAAACCGACCCTCTTGCCGGAAATACCACCGCGGCCTCTACCGAAGCTCCAGCTGTCGAGACCACCGCTACGCCTGCGCCTGCTGAAGCCGTGGCAGCTCCGGTCGCCGACGCCGTACCGACTGTCGATGTCACTTCTCCCGAGGCCGTGACTCTCGCCGAAGTCAAAGAGAATGCCTCGGCCCCTGTCCCTCAGATCGTTGACACGGGCGCCTCGGTCGCTGAGCCTACGACTGAGGAATCTCAAGCTGCGGTCGAGTCGGTCAAGCCCGTAGAGACTGCTGCACCTGTGGTCGCCGAATCTGCCAAGGAAGAGGACAAGTTTGACGAGCACGTAAGATTGCTACCCCACGCCCCTGTACGACGTTGCCGTTCCTTGCACTAAGAGCCAGACGTCTGCTGTACTCAGGCCAAGAGCGACAACAAGCCCCCGAAGAAGGACCTCGCCAAGCTCGGTCGTCGCCTTTCGGCTCGAATCGGCGCCGTGTTTTCTTCGCCGAGGAAGGAAAAGACTGGCACGTGACATGCTGAGCTATACCAAGCTGTATCAGATCGCAAAGCTGACGAGCTCGTATCTCTGCAGAAGCTGAAGTTGTGCCTGCTGCCGGCGCCGAGGAGGCTGCCGTCGTCGACAATGCCCCCAAGGCGGAGGAGACTGTTGCCCCTGCCCCTGCTGGCGATGCTGTCGCAGCAGAGACGCAAGTCACGGAAGAGCCTGAGGTCGCTGCGACTACCGAACCGCCTGTCGAAGCTGCACAGGCTGCCCCAGAGGAAAGCGCCGAGGTGAGCGACTCGCCCTTTGATTCTGTTTGCAAGCGAGCGAGGCTTACGTCCATTCTAGCAGCCGGTGGTTGCTCCGGTTGACGCCCCCGCGGAAGAAGTCGCCGCGGAAACGAAGGCACAGGAGCAGCCTGCTGCGACGGCCTAGTCGACCGGTCCAAGCGTGTCCTGCTCCTCTCCTTTCTCGAGTGTCGCTGTCTGCATTTCCTCTCGCTCTCGGTCTCTCTCTCTCTCTCCACTCGCAGTGCTGCCGTCTCCGTTCGTTCGTTCGTTGATAATATCCCCCCCCCCCCTCATCGTTCCTATTACCACTTTCGCACCACCCTAATGATATAGCCCAGCTCTGTTCTACTATCGTACGCTCCACCGCGAGACCCCAGGCCGTTGCAGCGCGTGCTCTGTGTTCCTTGACTTCATGCATCGGGCCGCGACGATGCGTCGAGCAGACCTAGTGTCGACTCGTTCGTGGTACAGTCGAGGATCCGGTACGAGCCCGCGCGAGGGCCAGCGAGGTTTGACTGAGAATTGAGCAGTGCTGAACCCGCCCTCTCATGGCTGGGTGGTGTCAAGCGAGAGATGGAGCGAAGGTTGTCAACTTGAGATTCCTCGTCTCGACTTCTCCAACTCATATTTCAGGTCAAGATGGTGGGTTGCCCGTAAACTGCACTCACGTCATCTTTGAGCTGATGACTGCCTGGACGTGGAATTCAGGCTGCGCAGATCAGTACCAACAGTTCGGAGCGCGACATCACCAAGATGGAGCGCATCGGTACGTCCCTGCCCACCCGCTTGAACCCACTCCCAGATCGTTCCCTTCGCTGACCTCGTGACCGTTGTGCACGTGCTCGACAGGCGCGCACTCGCACATTCGAGGTCTCGGCCTCGACCCGACCACTCTCGAACCTCGAGGCAACTCGCAGGGTATGGTCGGTCAGGGCAAAGCTCGCAAGGCGGCAGGGGTCATCTTGAAGATGGTCAACGAAGGCCGGATCGCCGGTAGGGCCGTCCTCATGGCTGGACCTCCGAGTACCGGCAAGACGGCAATCGCCATGGGTACGCTTCTCTCTCTCTGTGCCTCACAGACGAGTGTCAAGACTGATACTTGTTTCTCTCGAGTAGGTATGGCTCAGTCGCTCGGATCCGACGTTCCCTTCACGATGATCTCGGCTTCCGAAATCTTCTCGCTCGAGATGTCCAAGACGGAAGCACTTACGCAAGCGTTCCGACGGAGCATCGGAGTCAGGATCAAAGAAGAGAGCGAGATTATCGAGGGAGAGGTCGTCGAGATTCAGATTGACCGGAGTCTGACAGGAGTACGTCGCCCCCGCTCACCACCTTGTAACCCAGTCACTGACCGACTTGCCTCTCTCGATTGACTCGACAGGCGAGCAAGACGGGCAAGATCACGATGAAGACCACCGACATGGAAACGGTTTACGACCTCGGAAACAAAATGATCGATGCCTTGACCAAGGAAAAAGTGATTGCCGGCGACGTGATCGTGATCGACAAGTCGACGGGCAAGATCTCGAAACTCGGTCGATCCTTCACGAGAGCAAGGGATTACGACGCTATGGGAGCCGACGTACGTGACCCGCAATTCTTCGCCGCCACTGCTGCAACTCGAAAGAGCTGCGCCGCTGATGCCCCCTGACCTGTGCATGTAGACAAAGTTCGTGCAATGTCCGGAAGGCGAGCTTCAAGTCAGGAAGGAAGTAGTTCACACTGTCTCGTTGCACGAGATCGACGTGATCAACTCGCGGACTCAGGGTTTCTTGGCTCTCTTCGCTGGTGAGTCCGCTGTCGAGATGGACCAAGCGAGCTATTGCTGACTTTTGCGGTCCGCAACAGGTGACACGGGAGAGATCAAGAGCGAGTTGAGGGATCAGATCAACCAGAAAGTGTCGGACTGGCGAGAGGAAGGCAAAGCCGAGATCGTTCCAGGAGTGCTCTTCATCGACGAGGTGCGTCTCATACCGCGAGTGACTGTTCCTTGTCGCGGTCGCTGATATCACGCGCGCTTGCAGGTGCACATGCTCGACATTGAATGCTTCTCGTTCCTGAACCGAGCGCTCGAGACTGAACTGGCCCCGATCGTCATCATGGCATCGAACCGCGGCATGACCCGGATAAGAGGAACAAAGTACAAGAGTCCGCATGGAATTCCGATCGATCTGCTCGACCGCGCGCTCATCATCAGCACGAAACCGTACGAGATGAGTGATATCAAGGAGATCCTGTCGATCCGGTCAGCTTGCTTCCTCTACGCCTCTATGAACCCGAACTCATGTAGTCCTGCTGCTACGCGATCCATAGCTCGCAAGAAGAGGACGTCACCCTAACTCCGGCGGCGCTCGAAATCCTGACCAAGATCGGATCAGAGACTTCTCTGCGTGAGTCACTCCCCTCTCTCCAGGCTGATCCGCGCGCTGACCACGGTCGTCGAGATCGTGATGCTGCAGGATATGTCATCCAGTTGATCACTCTGTCCAACTTGGTGGCGAGGCGGCGCAAATCGACTTCGGTCGATGTGCCAGACGTGCGCAGGGTGTACACTCTGTGAGTTTTCACAACCGCTGGCCTGCGCTGACGTGTGACGATGCATCTTCTGACTCGGTTGTACGTGCTCGATTGCAGGTTCTTGGACGAGAAGCGATCGGTGCAGTTCCTCAAGGAGCAGAACAGCATGTTGATCGGAGAGGATGGCACTATGGGAGCTGCCGCTGGCGGTACCGAAGCAGCAGACCAAGTCATGGCGAGTGCCTGACCGCTGAAGCAACTTGAGTAGACCGAGCAGCGTCGATGAAACGCGACATATTTCAGCGAACGAGTGTAGGAGACATTTCAGGCAGTGCACTCGAAGGCAAACCTGTTGGCAGAAAATCCCCGCTTATCAGATCGAGTATCGCCGCGGGGAAAGGTGAGACTCGGGCGGGAGCAAAACTCGGATTTTGCCCACTTTTTGCCCGCCGCTCTCCCCCTTCTTTCGCTTTTGGACGCGTGTCGGCGGGAATATTGCGCTGGCGATTATCATGCAGCGCGACGATTTGTTCGGTCAGGATTACTACGCGACCTCGGACTCGCCATCAACGCATCCCCACACCCTACCGCACCCGCATCCAACGTCGCATCCGCACCGACAATCGAGCCAACTCTATGCATCAGATCCGTCCGCCGCATCCCTCCCGTACGACGCTTACGAGCTCGGCGGGCTGAACGATGCCGCGCTGCAAAGCCTCCAACATTCACAGAACGAGTCGCTTGAACACCGAGGCATTGGCGAGGCGGAACAAGATGACGCTGGCGAGGACGACGAGGAGAGCCCCGAGACGGTCACTTCGGATGGCAAGCGCAAGCGAGTACGTCGTGCCGCTCTCGGTCCTGCCCCCTTCCTCTTCGAACTGAGCGGGGCCGTCTTGGCGAACAGAGCGGCAGACCTCGCGACAAGGTGTGGGAGCTCTTTGAAGGTACTTTCGGCCGCTGCTCTCCCTGCCCCACTTTATTCCGTACTGACTGCCTATGCGCGACTCACGCAGGCGACCGCGTACTCGCGTCATGCCGGTTCTGTGACTGGAAGTCAGAACATCCGAAAGCGTTTCGAATGAGGGCTCACGTGCAAGCGTGCGAACGCATCCCGCTCGAGAAGAAACAGCAGCATGCCCAATATGAGCAGGACAAGGTTCGCAACAAGCAGCTTCAGCAGGAGCTTGCGCTCAAACAGCAGACTGTGTCGGCCGAAGTCGCCGCTGCAGTGCGAGCCAACATTGAGAAGAAGAAAGCGGCAGCGGAGGAGGCAGCATCGGCCGGTTCGACGGGATCGCCCAGCGGTGCGGGGGGACCATCGGCGGCAAAGAAGCAAAAGAAGGACCACATTCGTTCAGGTGCAGTCCAGCAGCATGGTGGACCTCCTCCGCTGCAATCACCTTATCCAAAGTGAGTTGCTTTTCCCCCCGCGTTCTCTCCCCTCGATGTATGCGTTTCTGTATCGGACATGAGCGGGCGGAACTGACCGACGTGCGCCTTTCGCTCCTCGCCGCACCCTGTCCCGCCCCAATTGGCACTATACCTCCAGTCAGCGGATGGCACCGTCTTCAAACCAACAGTCTGGCTCCAAAGCCCCACCTCCGCGTTCTCCGATCACTTGTCATGGTGCGTTTCGTCTCCTGCACCTTCTCGCCTCAGGAATGGGAGAACGGGGGCATTGATGACCTGGACACTGACGTATTACCTCGTTCCACCTTTTTGCTGCACCCATCCAGTCCTCGATTCGACTTCCGGCAAACCCGCTCCAGATATGAGGATCCGGCTCGATCGACTCAACACGACTGGGTTCGTGCTGCAAGGACAAGGGTGCGCCCCCAATCTCTAGGACTAGTTTGCCTCGATAGATCCCGACGACTGACGCTCGGAAACAATCGCATCGCTCAGAATGACAGACAAGGATGGCAGATGCAACTCTCTGTTGCCGCCCGGCACGGTCCTCGAAGTCGGGATCTTCAAGATTACCTTTTTCACGAGCGAATACTTTACGCACCGAGGGATCCTGTCTTTCTATCCTTTCGTCGAAGTGAGCACTGTGCGACTCGACCCGCATATCATGACAGTTCTGATCCCCTGTCGCTTCCGTCGCTGTGGCAGATTCCTTTCGAGGTCAAATCCCCAGAAGAGCACTACCAGTGAGCGATCTCTGCGTCTTGATTCGCCCCACACGAGCCTCTCACTGACAGCCCCGTCTGCTCTGCAGTATTCCCTGCTTGCTCTCTCCGTACTCGTACACGACCTACCGCGGTTCCTAAACGCATCGGTATTTCGCCTGCACCCCGAATCGCACTTTCGTACATTGTCTGCTACCCTACCCTGTTTCACTCCTCTGTTCGATCCGTGTTTGTCCCCCGTGACACGCTGTGCTTGTGTCGTTCACAAAGCTGTAACCCTAGCTGTTCCTTACGACAAGGGACATGCCCTCTCACCACAAGATGAGAGCTCACTTGCGCCTCCATACGACGATCCTTTCTCTCCCTTGGTGTCCTTCGCTCTGTTTCGTTGGCACTGCATGATACACTTGCCTGCTCACGAGTCGAGACGAAGGGGGTTTTGGGTCAATCGTTCGTAAAGCAACTCGGGGAACAAGTCACAAAAGAAGAAGGGGGATCAGGACTTGCTCGAAATTCGGGGACAGGACCTCGTCGTAAGCTTCTTCAGAGACTGAGAAGGGAGGACCTCCCTGTCGGTCTCCATCTGCGAAAAAAGATAACACAATGAGCGAATCCGTTGACCTGTGTGAATTTTCTCGATCACGAGCGGGAATATCTGTGGGACACTTACCGAGCGGGTACTCGAGGGTGATCAAAACTCCCCCGGGTCTCACGAGTCGAGCATAACTTTCTCCCCACTTGGTTCGCCACTCGGGAGGGATCGCGCAGAAGAAAGTGAAATCGTAAGCCAGCGAGAACCGTTCGTCCTGTGGTAACGAGAACTGGAAGAAATCGGCAGCTTCGCTGTGTTCATGGCGAGAATCGTCACACGAGGGTCAGGTCCAACAAGACTCGAGGGAAAGCGTGAGTTTCGATCGACTTGCAATCGAACGTTTGTCCGAGCTTCGCCTGGAAGATTCGCGAGATGCTCACGAGCGGCCTCGACCGCAGTCGGGGACAAATCGAGTCCAACAGCTGAGATACCTTTTGAAGCAAAGTAGATAGCGTCGTATCCCTGCAGCAAGTGCTCGTCAGGATCGAGGCGAAACCTTGACTACGCCATGGTTGAACGGGAACTAACCCTGCCGCACCCCGCGACGAGCGCTTTGCCATCCTGCAGCGACTCCCATGTGACTCCTTTGACCGACTGCCAGTGCTCCTCGACGAGCTCGCGCAGGCTCGGCTGCACGTCTTTCAACTTGGAATCCCACGGCGTGATCTGCGCTCGCCAAGCTTGATCCCACGCGCCTACGGCGGATGCGCCCTGTGATGGATCGTTCGACATGAGTTCACGCAGTTTGAGGATCTCGGCTGGCATCGGAGGCGCCATCGGATCGGTGACGATGGGATTTG
The DNA here is from genome assembly GCF_050403365.1 of Sporobolomyces koalae. NCBI lineage: Eukaryota > Fungi > Basidiomycota > Microbotryomycetes > Sporidiobolales > Sporidiobolaceae > Sporobolomyces > Sporobolomyces koalae. The sequence goes on from NW_027481740.1 coordinate 25,822, forward strand.
ATCTTCGGGTGGAGAGCGCGCGAAAGTGGGGTTGGATGCGTTCGAGACGTAGCAAGGCCTGCACAGGAATCAATGTGAATAGCGCTCGCAATGTGCGTTGACTGATCGGGTACAGGTCGAGGCGACGATGCGAAAGTATGGACGGAGTCAGCAAAGCTTGAAGCTTCCCGAAGATTCAGCAGCTGATCATGAGTCCGCGCAATACACGCCGCCCAATTCTACTGCTGGGCGACGTGCGCTCATGCATTCAGTCTCCCATGATTCATTTCTTGAACCAGCTAGCAATGAGAGATGCAGGGAAATGTCGAAGCTTGAGCTTTCGTCGAATCGTCCCAAAGGACAATACTTTCAAGCAGGCGGCAGGAACAGTGCCCACAAGACTACCGAGATGCTACCCCATACAACCGCGTAGGTGACCCAGCGTGCACCCCACGCCCTTCTGCGAGACCCCTTATCGACATCGAGTACCAAGTCGGCCGCGTACCACCAGACAACCGGGTTCGTGATGCACAGTCGAAGGATGATCTGAACGTGAGCCGAGACGAGGAGCATGACGGTGGTTGCTGTGTGCAGGTGAACGAAGGGCAGCAACGCGGGCGACAAGAAAGGTCTTCCTTTCGGTGCAGGTGCGCAGGCAGATCGAGGTAGACGCAGGAACGGGACACTCCGAGCCAGCACGAGGCGAGGCTGACTCGCGTAGTAAGACCAAGAGGCGGCGAACGAGAGCACGAGCATCGGCGCGGCCAGAATGAAATTGGGTAGTTGTTGGAGTGTCCAGTAGCGGAACGGTCCGACGTCCCTGAAGGCAAAAGCAGGATCAGCTTGGATAGCGCTCGGATCGACACGGTCAGCTGGCCAGGCTCACCAGTATTGCCTCTGGACCCATCCATAGCTGAAACCGGTCAGTGACGAGCACCAAGGACGCTGAGCGCTCGTGCTAAGGCAGAACTGGCGGTATGCGTAGTGTTGGAAGACGAGGAACGGGCTGGCAGCGATGAGAGCTAGTATCGCAGTTTTCAACATGCCGATGACCAGGCGCTAACGGGAGCAGCAAGTCATTCCCTGGAGCTCGCTCGCAAGCGGAGACAGATCAGAACGGACCTGTATCGAAAAGCGTTTCGCCTGGAACGGGGCTTCAAGGAGGTACCGCCATCCGAAGAATCCGATCCCGAGGACTGCACCTTGCGCGCGGAAGAGTGTTCCGCCTGCGAACAATGCGGCAGCTAGCAGGTCAAAATGCCGCACGTATGCCAGCATGGCGGCGTAGGTGAACAGTGCCGAGAAAGGCTCCGTGTACGGGACCGCATGTAGGACGGACCGCGCTGGTGCGAGGAGGAACAGAGCCGTCGTGATGGTGGCATACCTCTCGGGCATGGAGAGAGCGGTCGTCAGTCTGTCATGACGATACGCGAATCAGTACGACGATGCGAATGATGCACGACCGCGCGAGACTCGCCTGTGCAGACAGAGCGCCGCTGCGGTCGTTGCGAATGTCGTTGCTCCCACTCCAGCTATGACCATGTCCTCGAGCGCGGCATTGTGCTCCCCTCTGCACCAGGCGAGGACCTGACCTCCTGCCCGAAGCAGTGCTGGCAGTCCTAGGAAGAACGCGAGTCTCTGTTCGTGTATGTAGCCAGTCTTGGCGATCTCGAGAAAGTAGACCGTGTCCCACCGGACGAGGCCTTCGAGCCGCGGCGAGAGAGGTACGGACAGGCGGGCAGCGGAAGCGTCGAAGGCGGGAAAGACCGACTGCACCGCGACGATTGTAGCAGTGGTCGCCAGGCGGAGCAATAGCGAGAGCAAGGTCACCGCCACGAGAGGACGATCAACAAATGCATCTCGAAGCGACATGGACGAACAAGAGAGTATGCAGAGTAAATGACGCGCAGCGCTCACGGGTGCTTGCAGGGTTCCTCTCGGGAAAACACGTACTCTGAACAGTGCAGAGCGTGGCAAGCAGAGTTGACTTGCAGGTGCATGCTAGAAAACGCGTCCCGAGAGCGACGTGAGAGAGCAACACGTCTCACAACGAATAGTTTTCATCGCCGAACGAGATCGCTTTCACTTCGTTGATCGATATCCTGCACAGCGTGCTTGCGCCCCCCGTACCTCGCTTCCAATTCTGGCACGTCCGCAAGTCCGTACCATGACTCGATCCGCTCGCTGCACGACATCCCCCCTGCAAGCGCTGGCCGCTTTCGTCGCGGCCGCGCTCCTGCCCCTGGCCTTCCTTGGCCAAGCGGCGACTCCAGCACTCGCGGCCACTCAAGCGGACATCATCGGCACGTGGAGTACGGGCAACGCGGCAGTCCTGACCGGTCCTGTATGTTCTTGCTCTCTACTCGAACGTCGGATAGTTCGATGGTCGGATCGAGCTCGTTGCATCACGGCGGAGCGTGCCGACGCCCCCAGGCCCCTATCAGGGTGCTCCTTCGCTGTTTGAGACAGTCGGATGACGCGTTCCCGAGCAGATGCGGGCGATGAAGCCTTCACCACTAGCACTTCCCTCGAATTCTTGCGCAGTCCGCTAACTTGGCTTGTCCTTGCGGTGTCTAGACCTTTGGCAGGCCCTTCAACAACTCGTTCAACTATCCTCCGGTAGCAGGCTACTCGTTCTCATTCACAGAAGATGGCTATTTCGAGCAGGCTCAGTGTGAGTCGCTATCGAAAGGTCAATAGTTACGCTCAGCCGGCACTTTGCTGACCCTTGCCTGTGTCGTCTTGACAAGTCACTTGGAACTCGAACGCGACCCATCACAATTGCATCGAGGCAGTCGTCATTTGGCAACACGGCAACTACACCATTCACAACAACGGTAGTCTCACGACCGATCCTTCAGTCTTCCCGGGCGACGGGCGGATCCAGGTACAGAATGCATGCGCCGCAGTGACCACCAACATTTACTACTACCAAGAACCGGGGCTCTACGCCAGCTTTTCCGCGTCCACCTGGCGCGGTCAAGACATGATTCGGGTGCGAGGTCATCCTGCTAGCCTATGATTTCTCCTCATATCGCTGACTTGCTAGCGGATCTTTCAATCTGGTCTACAGCTTGCACAGTGTAAGTCTTTATTCGATCGAAGAAGGAAGGGCTCGCTCGTGGACCCGACTGCGCGTGCCCGCCTTTGTTCGCGTCGCTTACACTCTCTCGGTTACAGTTGATGGGCAACTCCTGCCTCGCATGTTCCTCGTGTCTCGGGACCCGAGCAAGTACATGTTCCCGACCGAATACATCACGTAAGCCCCCCTACACAATATATCGCGGGCGATACTGACCCTCTCTTGAAATTCCGTCAGAAACACCTCGACCGGAACTTTCGAGATTCACTAGACGCATGCCGCAGCCTTGATACGATTCTATCTACCTCGCATTCTTCAATATCGACTACACTGGTCTTCTAGATACCCTCTCATCGCCTGAATGATTGTAACTACTTGAGATAACCCTCTTTGGTCCGATCCCGCATACGGGGTTCTGTGCCTTGCTTGCTCGAATCTGCGTAAACTTTCTCTTCGCGTGCAGAGAAACAGACGCGCTTAGATTTTAGACCTGCGTACGCGTCGACCGATCGCTGCGGAAAGCGACGCTCGATGATCGGAAACCGGGACCAAGCGCAAACGCGGAATGAGCCCCGTGCGACAGAGAGGGCTCCGATCTCGTCGAGAGGGCTCCGATCTCGTCCTTCCGCACGGACGCTTCGCATGCTATGCCGTCAGGATGACGAGAAAGCGCCATCGATTTCTGGACAGGAGCGCGATTGACACCATGCGACCTTTCGGATCTAATTCGGCCGACGTCGGGTCGCGACCGTTGCGGCGTCTGATTTGAATCTCGCTCCGCGTGCTTCTTGCTCTCTCGTCTTGCTGTGCGCTCAGCAACGGCAGCGGTACCGCTTTAGCATCCAGTGATACCAGAGCGCTCGCCCAGGCCAGCTCACGCTGCCAGGTGAGTTCTGCCCCACATGAACCCGAGCGCTCGATGCTTCCTGACTGGCGAGCTCATGCACTCCTCGACAGTCTAGCATGAGCTCTCTCTATGTGTCTATGAAGCGACTACGCCCCGCACCAGCTCAAGACAAGACACCCAATGCCAGTGCCCCCGACCATGCTCCCAAACTGCTGCTGCATCCCGCTTCGCCCCCTCAGCACCAGCTACGCAGCTCGCCGACCAGGATTGGCTACGTCTCTTTGGAACAAGTAGAAAATATGGCAGCTGAACCGCGTTTGTTTGACGGATCCCCCAAGTCGAGCGCTCGCATTCTTGCGGAAATCGTCTCTCCTGCTGTCAACAGCGCATCTTTAGGTCGGCGCAATCGTCTAGTACGCAAACACACCCGTAGTGCTACCGTAACTTGCTCGGAGCCGAGTTCTGGCAATACCTCGGCACCTGGTCCTGCGTCGAGTTCCGCCAATCGTCGTCAAAGTCTGCCTTGCGCGTTCAGTGCGGTTTCGAAGCCCTCAGTCCCTTCTCTGGCATCTCTCAAGACCTGTATCCGTACCTGCATCGATCCCAGCGGCCACACAGTGATTGCGCGTCGTCAAAGCTCGGCACCCCCTACTCCTCCTCCGCAATATGCCCGCCACCGTGCAGGAATCTTTGGCGTTGGAGAGGAGAGCGATCGAGATGGTGATCTATTCGACGAGACGTTCACAGTGGAGAAGTCTGCCCAATTCGACGACACCATTGGCAGAGCCCCAGGCGCGAGAGCATCGCTACATCCCCTCGTCATTTCTTCTCCCGAGCAAATGCAGCGGGACGCTGGCCCCATGCCCTATTACTCCGACGCTTGTGCCGCATCGCCACACAAACGCCTGCCCAAACCGATCGATACCTTCACCCCGCCGCCGCCTCTGATCCCTTCGCCTGTGTCGCCTTTATTGCCTTTTTCCCCCTTCTCTGCTCATTCCCCGTCATCCGCGAAGGATCTCACGCGCCGTCGCTCAGGACTACTACGCCGCGCAACGACACAAGCAAAGTCAGGCAATCGACTCTCACGCACGACAAGCGTGCACGTACCCAGAATGGCGGCTTCTCCGCGTCACGCTTCTACGCGCTTCGAGGATCCGCCCTGGTCTTGTTACACCGCCGAGCGCGAAGAGAGTTGTCCTCCTTCGCCCGTCTCTCCCCTCACACCGCCCCTCTCGCCGATTACAAGTACCGAGTCGAGCTCATCCGACTACTCGGTTGATCAGTTTGGAAACGCCAGTCCTACCTCGGTCCTATCCTTCTCATCAATACCGTTCCCAGAAGAACCTTCCTCTTTCGAACAGCGTCGACCCGCGGTCTCTTTCGATTGTCCTCAGGACCTGCATGGTTCGCAGCGCTCGGTCTATCGGGTGCCTCCAACCTCGAACCCTCCTGTTGCGCTTCAGCGATATTCTACCCCGCATCGCCATTCCTACTCTGAGAGCTGGCCCGACTCGATCCAGCTCGGCACGAAACCAGGAAGATCCGGCGCCAACTGCCTAGACAGGAACGTGCAGCATACGACAACGCTGGATGTTGCGGTTTGTCCACCCCTCACTGAAGCATCTCGCATGCGGATACTGACTGGGATCGTCTCGTTTGTATAGCAGAACAAGCATGGATTGCCGGTTCGGCCGCCAAAATCTCCATTAAGAACAAGGGGCCATTCAGCCTCGGCCACTCCTTGATCGTCGATGTATCACTTGCTTGAATTTTCACCTGATACTGTTCCGCACTTTGTGACCAGCTGTCACCTCCGGTCGATGCTTCCCGTCCTGTTCCCACAATTTAAAGACACTCGTGCGATATCCATGTTTCCCCTTTGTCACAGTATGTTGACAGTTCGCAATGCTACGTTTTCTGGACTGGCTGCGGCAGGATTGCTTCTCGTGAAGGACTCTCGCAAAGCTTCCTTCGGGACCTCCCCATGTCTGCTCTCTTCTCGCACCGATGAAAGTGACCGAACCGAGTCAGAACCCGTTCAGAGATATCGACGAGAATCAACAGCAGGAACAGTCGAAGGGCAATACGCAGAATTAGTTGCAGAAAGACTTTACGAGGAACCCGAGGTAAGTACGGTGAATAGCTGGGGATAAAAGCAGGAGTATAAACAGAAAACGATTAGGACAGGGATATCAAGATGACAGTCAATGCTTTTGCGAGTGGTGGAGGAAAGGGGAGCGGGGCGGGGACACGTTCCCGTTCACGAGTTGCGTGCAGACAGGCGGCAGGTGTCGAGAGTTTTAACCGAATGCATGGAATGCGAAGAGACCGTCTTCTCGCCCGATCAGGCCGTCGCCGCGCAGGACCTCCATCTTTCGCGCGTGCCAGCCGATCTCGGAGGTGACGAGACCACGTTGTGCAGTGAGGCGTCCAAGAGCCTGGCGACGAGGATGATCCAGAGGCAGGTGTACGAGTTCGCGCGGGCGAGGGTACGAAGAATGGGTCGAAGCACGCGACACAGTTGCGGTATCGACATACCTGCGATTAGGACATCGAGTCAGCGGCAAGGCCAGGGAATGCCATATTGCCTTTCGAGAAGAGAGAACGCACCAGCCACGTCGACCTTTGCCACGAATCGGTTTCCAGTCTCCGGCACCCCCTTGAACGAGTTCTAGACTCTTTTCGTCCAATTCGACCACTCTCAGGTTTGTAGCTCTCAGGGCAAGCAAGAATTGCGCTTCCTCTGCGTTCGAACTGGCCGGCAGAACGCTGGCACAGGTCGACAGGAGGATTGTGTGCAGCTCCATGACGCTGATCGTCGGCTGGCCAATTGCTGTGCGCCGACGCGAGGAGATCGTCTGGCCAGCGGTTGAGGGACAAGAATTCGAGAGGTCGAGAACTTCGACCGCCTGTGCCTTCGTCGAAAGGAACGAGGCGACGGCGGCCATCGTTAATTGTCGGCAGGACGCGAGACCGAGTTCGATCAGGTGCGGCTGAGGAGACATCAACTCGGTCAAGAGTTGATCGTTCATAGGAGTGGACGAGAGGTCGACCGTGCGAAGCTTGCCCGAGGTGAACGCAGGAGAGACAGTGAGGATAAGTCGAAGTTCGGGTCGTTCGAGGGGCGAAGGGACTGTCGCATCGCCGAACAGCGATAGGTCCGTCAACTCGCTCACAACCTCGCCGGAACCCCAGCTCTCATGGTCGTCTTCACTGATGCCTGCCATTGTCGTCAACGGAGGGCAGTCTCCGCAGAACAGTCCGAGGATTGCTGGTCCGGTAACGAGTCGGCAACGCGCGAGACTGAGCGCCTTGAGTCGCATCTTTCGACCCCCGAGTCCGTTCTGTCCGGCGAGTGCGAGACCCTTGAGGAGGATCGGCGATGTGAGAGTTGAAGCCAGGTCAAGGTGGGTCAAATACGGGAACGACAAGACGAATGCCGTGAGAAGGTCCGATGGCAGAAGAGACGAGGCGAGACCCAGTCGACGCAGGTGCGGGAAGAACGTTCGATTCAAGGTGCGATCTTCGTAGAAACCCATACGCACGGATCGCATGCTCGGGGTACGTCCTAACGTCTCCATATCGTCGTCACTATCTTCTTCCTCCTCTTCGTTGAGCGAGATCTGGTGTAGCAGTGCAGGGCCGAGTTTGTACTTTTTGACGAATTCGCCCATTGCCGCAACGAAGACTCTGCTGATGCACCCACAGAGGTCGAACCCGCGAAGAGGTCGAACCCCTAGACTCCCTTCGAGCACCTGCACGACTCGTTTGGGGACTTCGCGGTGATAGTCATATCGCCCAGAAACCGAGGCTGGTACGGAAGACGAACGTTCACTCGGCGCGATCGACCGCGATCTCGGCGCGGGCGGGGGATGGTGGAACGGAGCTGGTACCGACGCCGAACGATTGCTGAAAGTGGAGGCGGGCCCGAGCGATCGCTCGAATCGCTGTCGGGCTCTTTGACTGGGGGTCATGAGGACACCTCGATTCCTGCCGAACCTTTCACGACCACGATCCTCCTCTTCGTTTTCCGAATGATCGTCCTCGCTACTGTCGGTAGCGCGAGCAGGGACAAAAGCCGATCCCGAAGAGCGGCGCTGCAGAGTTTGCACCGGTCGTGCGGGTCGCCTGCCAACAGGCGTGCGGGCTCCTCCATCGCTCATCACACTGTCGACATCTGCACCACCTTCGTTGTCACTGTCTTCCATAGTAGTCTCGTCTTCTTCGGCGATGCTGCTCGAAAGGGACCCAGATCGACCCCGAGAATCGTGAGGCGAGCGAGAGTGAGAAGATTGAAGATGTCGGTAATGAAAGGGCTCGTGTGGAGATAGGGTGGCAGTCGTAAAGGTCGAAGGCGAAGGAAATATGTCGGTGCGATCGGATTCGGAAGACGAGGCGAAATCGGAGAGGTCACTCTCATGCATGAAAGCTGGTTCTTCCGGTTCTTCATACTCGGCGAGGTAGCCGCCTCGGAACAGAAGCTCTTCGAGTACCTCAACCGTAATTGACGAGTCCATGTATTCGGTGAAGCCAACCGCCTCGAGTCTACCGAGCGAGGGCTGCTTCTTCTTGACGCCAGATTCGTCGTATTCGTCGAACGAGGTGTGTGTAAAGTAATCGTCATCGTCCTCGTTGTTGAGGCTCTTGACGAGTGGGAAATCGAGTTTTTGCTGGCCCAGACGGAACCCGCGGAGGAGGGTCAACAAGCGTTCGGTCGTGACGAAACGCTCGTTCAAGGATTGGTAGATCGTTCGATTAAGTCCGGTCGAGCGAAAGCGGGAAAAGTTCAAAGTCTTCGTGTGCAATAGTGGCGAGTCGGCAGGCGCGAGATCGGGGAGGGCTTTCGGTGTAGGCAAGTTGGCTAGCGAGCGGGTGCATCAGGATCGTCGTGGCAACAGGTCTGACGATACTTGAAAGCTCACCTTGATAGGTCATGCTGGACGTGATCGGATCCGTTTGAGCGCTGCCGTTCCAACGCTCGTCTCCAGGAGGCGAAGTGCTCATGACGTCTCCAAGAACCCCCTCGTTTGTCGACTTGACCGCGGGGACTGCTGGTTGCATCTCCCATCCCAAGCCTGAACCCTCTTGTTTGAAGTTGAGCCCGAGGCTCGTGTCGATCTGAGCTGAATTCAAACGCGCGTAAAGCGGTCTCTCGTACTGCACCCGGCCGCTGTATTCTTCGGCTGTCCTGAGGATGCTCTCGAATGATCGTGGGGTGCCAAATGAGACTTTCCTCCACAGTGCCCGGGTCGCTTCAGCACCCCAAGTCTTGCCTACGAGCGCAAGCGCCGCGAGAGTTTCCTTTGCCTGGTAATTCGGCGATTCTGCAAAGCGAGGCGCGGCGCCAGGGTAGGGCGCAGGGCGCAGCTCGAGGTAGGGGTCTGGATCGGGAAACGCTTGAGGGAGCGGCACGAGGGTGTACCATAGGTGGTGCACAATCAAGGCGATGATCTCGGGAGGGAAGTCGCCCACTGTGCGACTGTAGGTCGAGCTGTGCGCGATCGCCGGGGGCGACTCGACGGTAGGGGTGTGGCTTCCGTCATGAGAGGCTGCGGGTGCTGGATGCGGGACCGGGGTCGGCGGGGCGGAGGAAGAGTCGAGAGAAAGATGTTCGAAGATGGGCAGGTGCGGGAGCTGCTTGGGCGGCGAGGTCGGCGTGGTCTGTGCAGTAGAACTGGCAGTAGGTGTGTCCATTCCACGGCACAACGGGCCAGCGAGTCTCTCTGCGACTGTTCAAGAGAAGCGCAAAGGCGGCTGCTCGGACTCCAAGCGAGACAGGCGTGCTCCAGTCGGCGCTCCTTGCAGTTGCAGAGACCGTGTAGCGTCGAGCAGTGACAGCTCGGCCGAGTCGGTGAGGAGTGAAGCGAATCGAAGTGGCTCCTCAAGGAGCGCCGACCGCATGCATTCCAAATTGGCTCGGAGAAATAAATCGCTTGTTACAATCGCTCACAACTCAGACTTGATCAACGGGTATTCCAGGGCATTCTCTGAGCGCGAATGTACCAGAGGCGTTCCAGCGTAACGCCTTTGGACAAAAATTACGCCACGAACGAATCCTCGGGCCTTCACATCCTCCGTGAAAGCCTGTTCGGTTCGTCCGCCACTTCGAGCGGCTCGAATCCGGCAGAGATGTTCGAGCCGGACGTAGCGACAGGCTTGGGCGCAGCAGTGATCGCTTGGACTGCTCCGCGTGATAGCGTGTTTTCTGGCTGATCCTCGGGAGCAGTCCACCACCATTGCGCGAGGGTTGTACCCAGCTTCATGTTCTGAGTCAATGCCCAAAACGTCGCGCGAGACAGGTCGATATTGTGCCCTATGCAGGTGGAGCAGACTCCCTCGACTGTTTCCGAGTGCACGTGCCCACCCGCAACCGTCAGCCATGTCGACTTAGCCCTGCAGATTCCTCGCTCACTTACTCGTCGCTTTCGTATACGAATCTGTCTCGAGCTGATAGAGGGAGATCCATCGACCACAGAGCGAAGACACCGCTTTGGAATCGCCATACTGCGACGGATCCCAAGCATGGATAAGTTGACAAAGCCGTTACAGGGGAAGGAGATTATTGCATACGAGGTCTCTGCTGACTCGGACAACGTAATCGCCATCGTTTGGGTTGCTACCGCATGGGGTCGTCAAATGCTCTGCTCAGAGCGAAGACGGGAGGATCAGCAGCGAGGGATTCAGTTAAATTGCCGACATACCACTCACCGTCGTTGAACCAGGTGATCTGAGCGAAATACGTTGCGGCACTGTCGACGGCGCTAGCGGTCTTTGTCTGGGTAGGCTTGTTGAAGGCTGAGCTCGGAACGGGCGAGAGCGCAGGAGCTGTGGCGACCGTAACGTTGCGCGACGGTAATGTTGTCACAGGTGGGGACGATGACGGTACACGCGCGCTCGAAACGTTCAAGCTTGAGCTTGATCCGGTGGAAGCAGAAGAGGAAGAGGACGAAGCAGGCTTCGAGCGGAGCTGCTCCCCCGAGACATGGGTCAAGATTTGTTCACCATCTGCGCAGGGCCCATGGAACACGTCCCGAGACGAGAGACGTACCCAAAAGAAGTAGATCCCGAGCAAGAGTAGCAAAAGAAGTACCGCCGCGAGCGCGACCCATATCCATACCTTCTTGCCTGTTTTTCCCTCGGTCCCGTTGGCCTCCGGATCGGTTTCGTCTTCCGAATGATTGATTCCGTCGTATCCTTTCTCGGTGGCTGAGTAGTCTGCAGCAGGTGCAGCGTCCAAGCCATCGTCTCGATCGTCGCCCGCAACAGGATCATAGCGCTGCGAATCCGTTTGGCCTCGAGCAGGCTGACCGCGGGGCGCCCCAGCATTCAGTCCAAAGGCTTAGAGATAGGAGATGGCAGGACCTAGCTAGACTTACACCTGAACGCATCGTCCACACCTTTTTCTTGCGGACCTCGCCCGCTGGCGTCGAATCTTCCATATCACTCAGTTGCTCGTTAGAATCGAAAGACGAATCGCTAGCGCTGCTACTGCCGAGAGACCGCCGGCGGACACTCGCAGTGCTCATGATTGGACGACTCGACAAGATGCGAGAGGAAACAAGCTGCTAAGCTGGGAGGAAGCTGGAGGCCTTCTCGCGGGGACCTTGCTCTCCGGAGGTATTCCGCGGCACTCGATTGATCCCAATCTCAGACACATTCTACGGCAGTTTGTTCCACAGCGCCGACCAAGTGCCTGCAGCGGCTCTTTTCGCTCCTTCTCTCTGCGCGCTAACCTTGGTTTGTTGGCTGATCACGAGACGCTGATCAGCCGAAAGTCGCAAGAACAAATCAGAAGCGAACGAAAGCCAACTTACGCAAATTTGGCAGCATCTGCTCCAACCGAGCTGAGCTTTTCTCCGAGCGAGTTGAGATACTCGCCACGCATCGCCAAGGCTTCGTTCGTGCGCGACAGTATATCTCTCGCACTTTCCGTCGCTCCTTGAACGTACGAAGTCTGCGACGGTGGCGGCGCAGTAGGTTTCGCGCGTTTTGTCGCCGTGATGATTGCCGGGGGCGCACCGGCTAACGGGCGGGCCTTGGGTGCAGGCCTGTTTGGACCTCCGACTAGCTCCATGTTCGTGAGCTTCAAGATCTATCTCTGAGCGATTCAAGGGTACGACTCACGTATCGTATCTATTTCTGCGCCCGTGTAAACTTTAGCACCTCCGAACCACGAACCAATCGTACTGCCAACCCAGGTCAACGCTGAAACCTGGGCAGGGATGGGAATCGAAGGGTCGATGACAGCAAGTCTGGGAGGGAAAGCGGGTCGGTTGGAATCGATTGCCGTCAAAATACGGATATCGAGAGGTTCGAGGTGCTGCACAAGGTCTCCATCACTGCAGAGAGCTACGGTACCCGCCGAGTCGCTGTTTTCCAACCATTCAGTGGCATTCAAAGGAAGATGAGCTAGTCATCTGCGACTCACTGAACAGAAGCCTCGGGACTCATCCTAGAAATCCGCGTCAGATCGGGCAAGGAGAAGACGGAAATCTGCCGATTCTTCGCTTGCGTGACCAGCACTGCACAGTCTTGCTTGTGAATCACCGCAGCTCGCTCAAACTCGACTCGGTCATCCTCGTAGGAAGCGATCTTAGCTCCGTCGATGTTGAAGTAGACTGCGATCGATCGCGGACTAGCAGTGACCCACAGCGCAGTCAGCGCACCTTTTACTTCGTGATTGCGTGCAGAGAAGGACGCTTGGTGGTCGAGAGCGCGCTGTAGTGCAGGTCCGTCGGCCGGCAAATCGTGCCCGAACTGGTTGAGGACGAAAGTGGCGAATGCGCTGCGAGTGCTTTCGTGGTGTACCGAAGCGAAAGACTCGTTCAAGTGCCACGAACCTCCAAGATTCGCAAGTTCAAAGATGCGCGTCAGACCCGAGTCATGCGTCACGATCAAGCGGGGAGAGTGGTCGCCGTCTAAGCACGGTGGTCACATAGTAATTAGTTCCGGATCATCCTTCACAATCAAGGAGCAGACCGACCTTGCCCCATGGCGCTGATAGTCCAGGCAAGCGACGAGATGTTTGACGCATCGACCTTGTGGCTTCCCTTGCCCTTGGAATCCTTGTGAGCGGGCTTCGCCAAATGTGGGCCGTCAAGGAGAAGAACCTCGGGGCCTCTAAGATCGACCACCACGAGGTTCGCTTCATTCGAAGCAGCGACGAAGCCGATATTGCTTAGAGCTAGGCACGTTTTCACGGAAGGCGCGCCATCCTTTGAGCTCGCGCCAAAGTCGAGAGCAGCGATCGGTCGGAAACCGTCTTGGTCTAGTCTGAGGACGGGCGCACCGCGCAGGTCAATGTAGCAGTCTTGTGGATCCAACGTGGACGGCCCCGAAAGTTGTGCGGAAGCTGTTGGGCCTCCACGTCTACTCAGGCGCGCATGAGGCGGGGGAGGTTGGTGAAGAGACATGTTTGGACCAGGCGTCGTGCCTAGTCGGAGCTCAGCCAGAGCACCTTGCACAGTATCGTCGAGCTGGGTCTGAGAGTCGATCCGGTCTTCTTCCAGCATCTGTGGCATCTCGCCATAGGCCCAGCTATCGAAGAAGACGACTTATGAATGAATGTCCAAGGGCCTGATGGTAGAAATTGTTCATGCTCACCGCAGGACAACTAGGTCGCCAGTCGAGAGGCTTACCGCCAACTCGAGGGTTTCCTCTGCGAAACTGACTTGATCAATTTCAAGCTCCCACGGCCTGTCCCTCGAAAGTATCGCCGACTCGAGTTCGATGACCCTCTGGTCGCTCAGAGCGGCTTTCAGGTCGACGTCGAGATGTTTCAGCGGTCGAGGGTACTCAAGTCCGATCCTTGGTTCCGATTCGGGCGTCGCCTTGTAGCCCCAAAGAAGATGACTTGAAGCGTCCCAGAAGCGCACGCACAAGTCTACGTGAACCGTCACGAGGATGCGCGGATGGTTGTCTGACATGCGTGGAGAACCTTGATCGCTTCGAGTAACTCGAGGCCGTGGTTGCGGAAACGCCTTGCCCCCTCTGAGCGGGACGCGAGTTGCAGCCTCATCTTCGACATCAAACTGATGCAACAGTTTGCGGTACGTCTCGCCCGAGACCGTGACAAACTTTGCTGACGAGCACGTGCCTCCTCCCGAGAACGAGAGGGCCGATGGCAAGGTCAAAGCCTTGGGAGCGAGCAAGGAACTCGGAGGGAATGACCACGAAGATATGCTGTTTGTGGCATGTGGCGCAGCGAGTACGGGGAACCTGCGATCAGGTCCGGTCGTGATGATGATGGCGGTAGGATCGAAAGCAAGCGAGTAATGCGGCGAAGAGCGCGGGAGGAGGAGGAAATCTTCCGGAGGCGTCGAAGTAGGATACAAGTGATGAGCCACTGGTAATAAGGAGGTCCGAAGAGCTTCACGTAGAGGCAGAGAGATATTGCCGGGTTTCGCCGCCGTAGTCGCTGCTGGAGGTGAAACAAATGCCGGGAGTTCGAGAACGTGAATTCCGGTGGGATCCGAAGGCAAGATCCCACCCATAACCGTCAACATAGTACGGCCGTGAAAGTTCGAACTCTCCTGGGCAAGCGAGGGAGAGGAGGGCCCAATCGGAGGGGATGGAATCGTAGAAGAGCCTGCGCTCGAAAATGCCGCGGTCATTTGGTCCAAATAGGTGTCCTCCGGAAAGCCTGACCATGCAAGGCGAAATATTGGTTCGCGCCCCGAGAGTTGTCGTTGACCTGCGCCCTGCGACCAGCCGAAGAGGTCTTCCTCCGTGGTCTTGTTCACATCGGCCCGTTCAAGCGTTCGCATGGTAAGGGGAGTCTCGTCTTGCATAGCTGCGAACGAGATCGAGCCGTCCTCGTGACCAGCCGCGAATATCATGCCTATCGAGAGGATCCGTCAGGGCTTCGAACAGGCAGGCAGATCGACCGCACGTGCTCACCATCCGGCCTCCATGCGAGGCATGTTACTGGCGGTCTTCGTTCCATGAAGAGCGCTTCATCTACGTCATTTCCACCGCCGGGTGCCCCAGGAGGCACTACAAAGTCAAAGTTGCGCTCGCAGACCCGGCTCGCAAGGTTCCACAGACTGACCCCACCTTCGTACGCGATCAGCAGTAGGCTCAGGTCGGTCGGTTGCATCTTGAGATCGGTACAGATGGGAATGTGTCGGCGGGACGGGGCATCGGGCACGCCACTGCGTCTGAGGAGTTCCTCCTGCGCCAGCCAGAGGTTCGGAATGCGTGCTTCTCGAGCGACGACGCCACGATCAATGTCGAAGACCTCGACAGTACCGTCGGCGAGACCGAGGAAGAGGAACGAGTGGGATGCGGACGCTTCGAGGCAAGTGACTTTGGAGCGCAACGAGAGCATCGAGTCGCGCTTTGGGCGATCTTTCTCGATGAGGTTGAGATCAAACACGTAGAGGGTGTCTTTCGCATCGACCTTGGGAGCGAGACCAGCTCGAAGGTCAGGCGCAAGTTGACAGCCTGAGGGATGCAGTTTGGAAGGCTCACGATGCAGAGGAACCCACTACCTGGCTTGAATGCGAGGTGTCGGATTTTTGTAGGCACTCCCACGTCCCATGACAGCTGCACACCAGGTGCGCCGAAGACAAACAGCTTGCCGTGCTCTGTGCCGACGGCGAGGAGCGACTGGACTGGGTCTGCGCGAGTGTGCGTGCAAGGGAACAAGCCGCAGCGTCAGCTTGTTCGTGCCGACTCTGCGACTACGATGCAAGCTCGCTTACCGTACGTCATTGCACTGAGCTCGCCGCCGAGTCCCAAGCTCGCAATGTGGCCGAGGTTCCATGTTGACGGATTGCGCAGGATCGAGGAGAAGTCGAGGCCTGCAGTCGCTTCATGCGCCTTCTTGGTCTTGCTCGAGAACATGCTGTGAGTTCAATTCGGTGCGCGAGCGTCTCGAGCGAATGGTACAGTATCGTATCGGAAGCCAAGCTTCAAGGTGGAGCGCGTCGGATTCGCAGCCGTTCCGCCGAATCTGCTGTGCTGCGGCCTGCCGCTATGTGCGAAACTCGTAGAGTGCGGCTGGCTGAACGGGGACGCTGTTGTGAATGCTGAACGATTGCGGCAGGAGGTGCGATGAGTTCAACTCGCTTTCTTCTTCTTCTCCACTCGGATCCCTCGACACTCTCGATGCCTTGATCCTGCGATACAATGTTCAATCTAAATCCGCGCTTGACGACTCGATCTGTTCCTCGTTCGACTCTGTCCCGGTCTCTGCACTCGTCTCGCTCGCTGCGGCCCGCATCCCGATTCGCCTCTTCCGCGCTCTTGGTCGCAGGTGCTACCGTTGGAAGCTATGCAGGAGTCAAAGTCGGCACGAGCGAGCAGCTTCGGGAGGGAGCGAGGCGATACAAGTGGTTGTGGAGTCCGAAGGAGGCGCTGTCGATGGAAGAAGAGAAGCGGGCGCACGCCAGCATGGGCGAGGACGACAGCGTGAGTGTTGCTGAAGCTACCCAAGCGAGACCCAAACGCCCTCTCTGACCCCCCAAGGTCGCAGTCGTCTTTGTTGAAATCCCTCACCTCGCTCTCGCTTCCGAGCACGTCCTCGCTCCCGGCAATGCCGTCACTACCTTCTCTCCCGACCCTCTCGTTCGAGGAACTGTCGACGACAATCTCGGCCTGGAAAGACAACCTCGACGCGCTCTCGAGAACGATCTCAACTTTCCAGACCGAGCTCGCCGCAGGTCCCGAGTCGCTCTACCAGCGCATCATTGACCAGCGCACGAACGCGAGCATCCACCCAGAAACGCAATGGGACGCCCAAGTGAGACTCGGAACCGACCTCTGCCTGCAGGAGAGGGCCTTTTTGCGCAACCGCAGAGAGTGGATGCGCACAAAGTTCGCAAAGCTGATGAACGTGGACGAGTCGGAAGTCGATGTGCGCGATCTGCCAGTGGTCGCGTTCGCAGCGAGTGGTGGAGGTTACCGGTAAGCTCGATACCGTGCGGAAAAACATCGATCGAGCTGAACTCGGCGTTGTTGTCCTGCAGTGCGATGCTCAATACGACGGCTTCGCTCGCCGCAGCAGAAGAGATCGGACTGCTCGACTGCACTTCTTACGTCGCCGGAGTGAGCGGATCCTGCTGGGCAATCAACGTTCTCAATTCGATCGGAGGCGGAGACCTCGCATGGACAACCTCGCACCTGCGGCAACGAGTCACGCAACCTTTCTTGGCCCCCGAAACGTTTACCAAGCTTCTCGACACGAGCGATGCCGCTTCGCGCTGCCTTCTCTCCGGCGCGATCCTCAAAGAAGCCAGCAAAGGCGGCGAAATCTCCCTCGTTGATGTCTATGGTACAATGGTATCGAGTCGAATCTACGTCCCTTCAGAGAATCACGCACCTCCTCCAGTACCCCTCTCTCTGCAATCTCTCAAAACGAGCTTTCAACGTCGACTAGTCGATCAAGGTCAGCATCCCTTGCCGATCTACTGTTCGATCCGACATGACCTGCCGCCGGAGGAAGAGATCAAGAAGAAAGAAGCGCAAGGTATGCGAGGGGAAGACATTGTCGAACAGGGAAGTTGGCATTGGTTCGAAACGACTCCGCATGAAGTGGGATGCGATCAGCTTGGAGCGTTCATTCCGACGTGGGCCCTAGGACGAGTCTTTGACAACGGCAAGTCGACCGAGAGGTTGCCCGAGCTGAGTATCACGATTCTCTCGGGCATCTTTGCGAGCGCGTTCTGTTCCACGCTATTCTCGTACTTTAAAGAAGTGCGACCGCTCTTGCGGACATTGCCCTTCTTCAGCAAGATAGACGAGTTTGGTACGAACCATTTTTGTCGCACTCGAGATCAAGTCGCCTGATTGAACCCAAACCCCGCCTGCAGTACTCGACAATGCCCACAAGCTCGACGCCATTCATCCCTTCCCCCCGGCAGAGCTACCCAATTTCCTCAAGGGGCTCCGCGGCCAGCTCCGAGAAGGAGTGAACGAATCGCTGACCGACCTCGACACACTCGGCTTCATGGACGCCGGTGCCAACCTCAATGTGCCCTACATCCCACTCATGCGTCGACAGTGCGACGTCGTCATCGCTCTTGACGCTTCTGCCGACTCTCAAGATCTGTGGTTCTCTCGCGCGAACGAATACGCCAAGCAATTCGAGACTTCAGACAAACCTTCGCGATGGCCAGCAGTCGATACCAAGCACCTCTTCCCTGGAAATGAAGATGCGGATGCACAAGAATCGACAGGTCAAGCTGAAACCAAGGTGGACGTGGCCAAGGAGCAGGAACGACAATTGCTCGAGAGCGACTCTGCCGAGAGAAAAGGAGTAAGGGAGAAGAACCCGCATCCCAGTCCACTGGGCAGCGCTCCGAGTTCAGAAGCTACGAATTCGCAAACAGGGGAATGGGATGAACAGAAAGTGATGCCGATCAAGACGGACGGCAAGGGGGAGCCGCCGCTCTCAAGGTGCTCGTGAGTGTCCCCACTCTCTTGTGCATGCGAAAGCGATAGATGCTGATCTTGCAAGTGCATCTGTCGCAGCATTTGGATCGGATCGACACATCTAAAAGCTTCCGATTCATGCCGGAACGATCGTCCAACCGTCGAGGATATCGTTGAGAGGGACGGAATCGCGCTCGCCTACATCCCTTTGCAGCCCGATGACGAGTTCAAGAACCCGCTCGAGATCTTCTCGACCTGGAAGTTTGACTACAAAGAGGAAGACACGTTGAGACTCGAGAGACTCGCGAGAGGTACGTTTTATCTTTTTTTTTTTCCCTGCGGAGAGAGAGGCCTGTCTCTCGCGCAATCTGGTCTTCGCTAAAACATGATTTTCGTGCCGCAGCAAATTTCCTTGCTGGTGAGGAGCAACTCAAGACAGTGATTAAAGGGGTTTGGCTGCGGAAACGGAAACAGAGGCTCGAGAACGAGGGTCGGGATCGCGATGCATGAGACGCAACGCGCTTAATGTAGACTCGTACTCTGTCTTCACTAATGTATTCGACGCTAGAGGTCCATGTTTAGACTCGTGCAAAAGACATGTCTCGGAAGCGTCGCCGTCAGGGGAGTTGATGAGATGCGGTCGTCCATTATCATCAGCTCGTTACGGCACAATCTCGACGAGCTGCACCAGCCTCCGACAATAGCTTGAGACTGATAGATCCGCTGCTTCTTCATGGAGCCTGCGGTACCTTCGAGCGGAGGAAGCGACAAGCGACAACGCCGACTCGAACTACGCGCTGCCAACCTCGCCGCGTGGGATAGAGGGACCGGTCCAGGTCAGCACTCTTTCTCAATCAACCTTGAAAGATCTACCTATCGCAGATGACGCTGACTGCGGTGTGACGCGCCATACCAGATGGACTCGGCAAGCTCGACACCTCGCTCAAGCGCCATACCGCCCTCCTCGTCAAGCTGCGTTCTGCCCTGAACACGACAGCACAGATACCTGCATTACTGAAAGAGATCGCCGGACTCTCGCTGGAGAAATACGTCGAAGAGGCCGTAGGGGCCGTCGTCGAAGGCTTGGCCAAGTGCAAGACTGGCCCCGAAGCACTCGGTGCGGTCGAAGCGAGTCTCGATCTTGCACACTGTTGATGTCTAGCTCTCGAAATTAACCGTCAGATCACCGCTCCAAATAGGTCGTCTCGGCACTCCATCAACGATTCCCAGAGCTCTTCACTCCGCCTTTCACCAGCCTCCTGTTGCAAGGTCTCAAGCCTGGCGCATCCACTGCGACGGACAAAGACGTGAAAGAAAAGGAGGACAACGCGCGAGTGATTCGACAAAGAGGTTTGCTCCGCATCGTCGGCGAGTTGGAGCTGGTAGGAGTTCTCCGGAAGGAGGGCAGCAAGAGCTCGACTGGAGACGTAACTTGGGCCGCCCTGAAAGAACTGGTAATCATCATGGTGTCTACGCAGCATACTCCAGCTTGAGCTGAGCTAACCTGTTTTTGGCCGGGTGCAACAGGTCACTTCCGACCGAGAAGCCCTCGCCCTGGTCGCGCCGCTCGCGATCGCGTTTGCCAAGCATCTCGGATCCGTCTACCTTCCGCCCATCGAAAACCACAATGAGCAAGCTGCGGCCGAACACGAATTCCCTTCTTTGCAGGAACAAGCAAACATCGCAGACACCGAGATCGTCTCGCGAGAGACGAAAGACAAGTTCCGCAAGCTCATGGTCGCATACTACGAAGTGTTGGGCAAGAAAGAGCAGAAACTCCAGCTCGTACGTTCAGTCGTATTTGCACACTTCCTCCTCTCTCCTTGTTTGACGCTCCTTTGGATGAGCAGGAATTGCAAAAGCAAGATAAACGGAATCATGAAGCCTACATTCGCTCAGGCGAAGTCTTTGAGGATCGCGAGAAGAGCTACGAGAAGGCAGTCAAGGCATGGGAGCGAGGTTGGGCGAGTGTCACCCAGCAAGTCTCCTCTCCGGCAGCGTCACTCCCGGACGATAACTAACTTGGATATACATACGCAGGCTTTCGGAACTGCTCGGGTTACCGCTGCCTGAGCTTCCTTCACTGCAAAGCACGCTCAATCCATCCTTCGTGACGTCTGGTGCGGCTTCGGGTGGTGCCACCGGTGCTGCCGATGATCTCGGTCCACAGAGCTTGTGGGCGGACGAAGAGGAAAAGAAGTTCTACGAGGATCTTCGAGAGTTGCGTGGCGAGGTACCTGCAAGCATCTTGGGGGTCGCAGAAGACGAGACGCAACCGGAGGCGATCCACGATGAAGCTGTAGCAAGTACGGAAGTACCTGAGGAGTCGGTTCAAGAACCGAACGATCACGGATCGGCTGAAGAAGATGAGTTGGAAGCGAAGGGGCAGGAAGAGTAAGCCCCCGGCTCAGACAGAACCTTTCCCGGAAATTGCTCACCACGGGTACTGCAGGCCGTCTACGGAGACAGCAGACACTTCGCTAGCTGCGGGCCCTGCAGTTCAGCTCACGGCTCTCTTTGCGCGTTTGCCCGAGGCGTCATCGAAGGCCAACATCGATGCGATCGCCTTTGAGTTCGCCTTTCTGAATAGCAAAGCTGCTCGAAAGCGTCTCGTCAAGGTGCGTAGTCCCCCTCGACTGAACCCGGATGGCGCATCAACTCACGCGATTCAAGCGCGGGGTAGGTTCTTGGATCAGTTGGCCGGAATCGTCAAGACATCCTGCCGTACTATGCGAGGCTCGTGGGCACTCTGAATCCGTACATGCCTGACGTTGGCAAAGACCTCGTGGCAATTGTGTGTACAGCTCTGCCTCTGGGATTGTTGAGCCTGCTCACATTTGTCCCGGTCGCAGCTCGATGAAGAGTTCCGGTATCTTCAGCGCAAACGCAATGTCGATCTCGCCGAGACTCGTTCCAAGGCAAGGAGTCATGTTCATCCTTTCAACTCACGCTGAAATTGACCTTGAATTTCTGTTCTACAGAACATGCGCTACATCGCTGAACTGACCAAGTTCCGCATCACGCCGGTACATGTCATCCTGCACATCTTCAAGGTCCTGCTCGACGATTTCGCAGGTCCGAATATCGACAACTTTTGCACTCTACTCGAAAGCTGCGGTCGCTTCTTGCTCAGAAGCGAGACCACTGGAGAGCAGATGCGGCAGGTGATTGATACGTACAAGCGGAAGAAAGCGGCGATGCACCTCGATCAGAGACAGCTCACCATGCTCGAGAACGCGTACTACCAGGTCAGTCATCGGCGAGCCGCAATGTTTTAAACTGTATGCTCACCTCTTGCTCGATATCTCAGTGTGATCCTCCCGATCGACCTGCGATTGCACCGAAAGAACGCACCCCGATGCAACTCTACATACGCCACCTTTTCTACAACGTCCTGACGCGCAACTCGAGCGACAAAGTCCTCAAGCTCGTGCGCAAGCTTCATTGGGAAGACCCTGCGGTCAGTGAAGCACGCTCGGCTTTCCAAGGTCGTCCTGCATGCTGAGCGATTTTACTCCGTTGTCAGATTGTGCGCAAGCTGCACAACGCGTTTGTCAAGGTCTGGAAGATCAAGTACAGCAACGTGCACCTATTCGCCGTCTTGTTGTACGACCTTGGTCGCTATCACCCAGAGTTCTCAGTTTCCGTCATCGATGATGTCCTTGAAAATATTCGCGTTGGAATGGAGGTCAGCTCCGAAGTTCTCTATGCCCATCACTGCTCGTACTCAGCTGACGCTTGAAATCGTTATTCTTACAGAACAACAACTTCAAGTACAATCAACAACGGGTCGCCACGATCAAATACCTTGGAGAGTTGTACAACTACCGTGTGATCGACTCGCGCTTGGTGTTTGATACGCTCTGGTCGCTTGTCACGTTTGGACACCGTACGATCACCGCTTAACTCTGGACATTCCGGATTCGACTGATGCCATTGCCCTGGAACACGAAACAGAGGAAGGACGGCCTTGGCCTGATGCCCCATCCCCGATTGATGGTCTGGACGATTGCTTCCGTGTGCGACTCGTCTGTACCTTGCTTGACACGTGCGGCTCGTGCTTTGACCGCGGATCTTTGAAACGCAAGCTCGACAACTTTCTCGTGTTCTTTCAAGTCAGTCAACAAAGCTTCTCTCGATCGCAACCGTGATTGACACTGATACCACTCCCGGAGTACAGATGTACGTATTAGTGAAGGGTACACTGCCAATGGACGTGGGCTTCATGTATGCCGACACGATGGAGCAAATTCGGCCAAAGATGCATCTCTACAAGACGTTCCCCGAAGCAGCCGCCGCCGTCGACGAGCTCATGGCTGCTTCTTCGAAAGAAGGTAAGCTGTCGCTTTGCACAGTTGGCACGAGATGCAGCTACGGTGTCTCTGACCGGTCTTGCTTGCAATAGGTCCTCCTGACGAAGAAGCGGATGAGATCGACGGGCGAGAAGGCCCACGAGCAGGCGCAGCTGAAGAGGGCGAAGACGGTTCCGAATCAGATTCAGAGGGCGAAAGCGAAGTAAGTGCATTTTCCCGATACGTCACCTGATCGACCCCCCTCATGTGGCTTCGTCGTTTAGGAGGGAAGCGAGGACGATCCGGAGGAAACAGACGCCATCGACGACGATTTCGACGAGGAGGAAGCGGGCGAAAGTCGAGGTCGTGACCCGAATGCCATGACACAAGACGAAGAGGACGAATTTGCTCGCGAGCTTGCCAAGATGATGGTGAGCAACAGCGAATCGCGCAAAACAGCGGAGCGGAAACCGGCATCTCTCGACGTTGGTCTGCCCCTCATACGTAGGAGCCGGCAAGAAACCGAAGACGATCCCGACCGAGAAGAGGGGGCCTCTCTGCAGAAAGGAATGCAATTCACTCTGCTCACAAAGAAAGGAAACAAGCAGCAGGTACGGTTCTCGTTCATTCCTCTTCGAGCTGTACGACTGACCGGCTGCAATCCTCGCGTAGGCTCTTTCGATGGAGATCCCTCTCGATTCTGCGATTGCACAGAGCACGACTCTTCAGCGGGAGCACAACAAGGCTGAACAGGAACAGCTCAAGCGGCTCGTACTCGATTATGAATCGCGCGAAGAAGCGGCCGACAAAGCTGGTAAGTCTGTTCTTCTTCTGGACATGACTTATAGCATTCGGATCATACCATATCTCGCATATCGCAGCTCTCAAAGAATCTCTGGCTCGTCGAGGCATCGTGCTCAATTACGGACTGGACAACAGACGGAAAGGCGTCAAAGTGCAGGTCGTGCCCTGATCACCGGATTGATGGGGAACTCCCCTTTCAGCGAGCTTTCACAATCCTCGATCGGATCAGCGTGAACCGGGCGAAGAAGATGCGCTATCTTTGCGCCCGTTTGAGCTCCTTCTTGCGACGCTTCACCTCCAGCTGGAGTCGGGTCACAGTGCTCGCACGGAAATGCGGCTCGGCACCCTTGCTGTTTGCCTGTAGACCATTCTGAAAGGCAATGAAGCTATCTGTGCTGCCACTTCTGAGAGCAAGCTTTGCCTTTTGAGAACTATGCAAGTCTCACTTTGGGGAACGTGTTTAGCAAGGTGCACAAAGCGTTCCATGGTTCCGTTGGGTACAAAGTAGAGTCAAATCTACAGATCGAGCGTACTGATCTCAAGCTTCTCCGGCGTGGTTTACGAGAGGAGGGTACAAGCTGGCGCAGGTAGGCCAAGCCGGTCAAGCGTACGCGGCGGGACGAATTGGCTTGTCGCAGAGCGCTTAGCAGGGAGAGACAGTTGCCTGCCGGAGAGTGGCGCCACAAATCTGATTCTGAGCGGCCAGTAGGAATCGCATCTCCGGTCACGGCCCAAGCTCACCTTGAGGTTCGGAACCTTGGCTGCTGGAGGTGTCGCAAAGCCAGACGAGTCGAGCGCAGTTGGCGAACACAGCGTCGGCAGATCAGAGCAATCACAAAGACACCCTGTCCGAAATATGTCTGTATGCGATCGGACAATATTGCCACGACAGAAGACGTGCGCTCTTACAGCGAAATAAGCGAAAGAAGGCTGAATCAGAGCGATAGCTATGCTCAACCCGAGGAGCAGTATGTTCTGCGAGCCTAAGCCTCTGCCGAGAAAGTCTGTCGAGAGTGTTTCAAGGTGAGATACGTGAGCGAGTACCCGGAGTACGGGACTGACTTGTCAAGATCCGGAGCCACCAGGCGAGACCGTTGAACATATCCCAACCTGTGGCCGACGTCGACAATTCGGCAAGGCGATTGGACGTGGCATCCGTTAAGTTGACGAGAAGAGAGCTGAGATGCTCGACCTGTTCCAGACTGCGTTCAACTAGCTCAGAGAGAGCAACCTGTGGAAGCTCAACAGCTCAATGATTTCTTCGGCCGAGCTAGGCTGAGACTCGCAGACAGAGCACACTTGTCGCTCCATCGAGCTCGATGTACGCGCTGACCACTCGGCACTGAGTGATTTCAGTGCTTGATGCAATGCATTGACCGCCTAAGCGAAAAATCAAATGTCAGCAGGCTCTCCGGCTAAATCAGCACAAAGGGGGCACTGACGATATGCGCGTCATCCATTCCCTGCTTCGCTGAGTCTGCAATCTCGACTGTCTTTATCTGGAATGTGCTCGTTAGCGATAGCAGTACGGATGATGGCGCAATCAGATCTTTGACTCCACGATCCTTAGGTATGAAAGTGGTCTTGCCAGACTCACGAGGCGGGCTTCAAGTGAGCGAGCCAGAGCGTCAATAGTCGAGGCGAGAGTAGCGCTATGCTGTCGTCAAGCCGATTATCAGTGCAGGGTTCTGTTCATGCACATGATCTTCGCTGACTCGCATCTGCCCCAATTCGGCTCAGCGAGTCGCTCTGTCGTTCTATCACAAGCTGCAGAGCGCCTTCTACAGTATCGGGTAAGCTTGCACAGTGGGTAGCCACGCTGTGTAGCTTTGACTGAATGTCGATCAAACTGGAAACCCGCAGCGTGTGGTCTTGTTGAAGGGCCTCGCTCGTTCTCGAAAGTTCGGAAAGCATGCGATCGAGATCCTGTGTGTTGTATATCAGGGCTGAATGCGAGACAAGCAGGACGAGCGCGATTCCTCACCTTTTGGAGAGCTTGGGCCTTTTGTCTCTCGTCTGTTTGACGCATCGCGCGGGCTTCCTCATAGATCTTGAGTCGCGAAAAGAAATCCGCGAGCATTACGGCCGATGTTTTGTGGAGCTCTCGGGCAGATTCTGTACGAGCGCTCCGAGCCACGTATGTTCAGCGTCGTTCAAGCTCGTGGTCGCGAGCGAGAGAACCTACCGAGGTCAGCCCACCGTCTAAAAGCTGAGCAGTGTGTGACTGAGTAGAATTTCGTGGCTTGTCAGATCCTTCCCCATCGAGGTAGCGAACTGTACGGCTTTATACCGATTTCGCGCAGGTAGCCACTATAAGTGCTCCAATACTGAGGGGAGCGAGACAAAGCCCTGTCAGACAGAGACTGATGCTTTGTGAGTGCGACTGTATCCGATGCCCAAACCAAAAAATACGGAACGACGTACTCGACGCAAGATCCTGGGGCCACCTTTCCATGGGCTTGGGCCCACTCGACGCACTCCTTCGGTATGCGCGCACCTTGTGCCGTCTCGATTTCGCACATTGACATCCTGATTGCGACCTCACTCCTGTGCGTGTCCGACTGGGCGAGTGCCTCACAGGGGACGGTTGAGGGAAGCGAGGCGAGCGCGAGGAAGAAACATGACGGGTCATTCAGCGAATGTGACATTCCGTCTGTCCGAAACAAGGGAGGATGGTCAGAGCTTGGATGCGAGAATCGCTGATCCAGCGCGAAAGACTCCGTACCGAGTGGAGAATCTGATGCCGACGCGAACGCCGCTTTGAGGATTTCTGCAATCCCAGAAGCATCAACGTTGAACTCATTGTGCTATGCTACAGTCTCACGAATGATGACAGTCGCTCACCAGGCCCGCTTCTGAGCGTTTCGTCCAGTGACCCCACTTCGGAAGCCTTGCTTGCTGATCTCGACAGCCAGGCCCACCCCGAATGAATGCTACTGACAGCGAGCCCGAGTGACAGAGCTCGCCGCATCTGAGTGAACCGAAAGTAGAGATGACGTCCGGGAAGAAGGTGCGTGCCGTAAGCGAACTTGTTCATTGATCAAGACCAGTACTCGAATACGTCCCTAACATTCCAGGCGGCGGCTTCAACGACGAATCAAGCTCGCATACATCGGGAGAAACCTGTTGAGCGCTTTAGGCACAAGCCGCAAGATGGCAATAGCCGTCGGGAGAGCTCGCAGACTTACGAGTCGACGATTGGTGTCGTCGAAATGGGATCGAAGTCCTTTGGACAGAGGCTCACCAGTTCCGAGATCAACAAACGCGTGCGCGAGCCATTCCGTCATCCGAGAAGTATCATCAGCTGGATGTACTCTAGAGACGAGCGAAAAGCGAGGCAGATAGAGGAAGCAACTCGCTGCGCGCTCAGACCCCGGAAGAGCCCTTGAGCCCAAAGGTCAGAGACCTCATGAGTAAGGAACCGATTGTCCCTTAAGAGACCTGTATGTGTAGTTCGTGGCGATCGACGTCTTAGATTGAGAACTCATTGCGGACCGTGTCCGTCGGTAGGATCAAGCAGTACCGAATCACCTTGCTGCTTACAGTAAGCGGCGCAGTAGAGAAGTCAGCAAGCCATGACGGAAATTTGATAATGCGCTTGAATGCGCCTTCCCAAGTCAGCTGTGAGCTCAATTAGCTGATGCCGAAGCCGCTCTGCCGAAAGCGAGGCTACGCTCCGTTGCCTGGAGCTAAAGACGGCAGGCGCTCGGCCATCGCCTGAAAAGTCGACGCCGAGCTTGGTACCCCAAGCGGGGGCCGACTATTTGAGCATTTTTGGCTGATTCCGTCATCAAGAGATCTGTCGAGATCTTGACTGCCTGGCTAACAGTAGCTGAAGGTACGCTTGACGTGGATAAGTAAGATGACAGGCTCGGTCATGCACTGTCATAGTCCGAGGTCCGTCACCCTCGCAGCGATCCGAGATCGTTCTTACACCTCCTTCTTCCGCTTGCCTACCAGTGAACCAACAGTTCTCCTCCATCTCGCTCGCATTCAAAGTCGACAGCGTCGAACCCGCCTTCTCACGTTCCCTCGCCCCTAAAGCTACCAAACACCTCACGCTTCCCAACAATGTCTGGCGACGACTTCGCGGAAAAGGCGGCAGAGATGCAACGTCCCATCAAGAAGTTTATACCTGGCGCCCGTACCATTGCGTGAGCCTCCTTTTCCGTCAGATTCCGCCAAACGTTCTCTCATCGCGACTTTCTACAGGTACGGCATTGGATTCTTCCTTCTCTTCGGTCTGGGTAGGTCTCGGAAGCTCGCGCGTCAGCTCCTCCGCTATCAGGACCATCAGTTGACATGACTTCCTCAGCTGCCGGCCAGGTCGGTCTCACGTCGCAACAATTGCAGTACGTCTCTGCTGCTGTCTCGCGCCTTCCCCTTGTCGGCTAATCAGCGAATATTATTTCGTTTGACAGGAAATACGGCGACCCTGTCGTGCGATACCCTAACGCCCAAACTAAACACCTTGTCGGACTGCTGCTGTTCTCGGGCATCGCCTCGTTGCTGATCGCGCTCGGATCGCCTTATCTGCCGCTGTACTTCCTCGCCTTCATTGTCTTCGCAATCTCGGTCATCGACATTACCTGTGAGTCACCCGATTATCTTGCACTATCGAGACAGAGCCACATGCTGAAGCCTTCTCGGTTGCATCTCGTAGCGGCCGGTCTCTTGCACCACCAACTTCCGTTCGGCACCAAGTGCAACGGCAATGGTGGAAACTATGGTGTCTGGACGGGTTTCGTCTCGGATTGCAAGATCTACACTGGCCTCGAGGGTGTCTCCTGGGCCAAGTGGGCTGTGGGACTGATTATCGCTGTGGCCCTTTTCGCCGATGCTTTCACTCACGCCAAAAAGCATCACAAGCGGCACTACGTCTACGGCCAGTGAGACACCTGCACGAGGAGGATAGACTTTTCGCAAACGCCAACATCAGCGTACATAGCTCGATCCCGCTCGCACGTACGCTATGTATATAGGTTTTCTCGATAATCTCCCTTACATATTACCCTTTGCTAGCTTATTCACCCGTAATTCAATTTCTACTATAGACGAAGTTTGAGTCAGATTCTGAAAGAGTGTCCTGGTAGGAGAAGGTATAAAGTACGAACCCCTGACCGGTAATATTAGGCGTACGCTTTCTCATCTCGATAATTATACGACAGCCTTTGTCTAGAAAGGCACCAAACTCTACGTGACAGCAAGCTTGAACGATTGATCGAACTTGGCGCGTACCGGAACAGCGATTCAGCGAGCCGGTCTCAAGTCACTCGCTTGATCAACACCACCGGAAACGTCGCGACGAGCAGCTTATACAGCCGACTACGTACAGCCTGACAGGCAAGTGAATATTCTCACGGCGTGCTCCCGTGCTGCCCTGCTGATGCCAGGCTATCCACATGACAGCGTTATCGGCATTTCACTAGGTCATCGCTACATCTTGGGCGCGACCCCCGGGGCCGGTTCGAACTGGATCGAAATCGAGGTAAGCGTCACATAGCCCTGATACCCAGCCTGGCGAATGCTCCTGATGGTCTATTCCTCTGTTTCAGCAGGTCGATACGGGAGGGGGTTGGTGTATCTGCCAAGCGAGGGAACGAGGGACATGAATGCCGATCAGAGTGCCAGCACGACAAGGTGAGCTTCACCAGTGCACCCAGAGACGTTCCGAGCCATAACCCGCTCGTCAACCACAGGCCAAGTCTACATCCGAAGATCAGCTCGCCCTCATCCGGCAGTCACTCCTCGCGAACCACGTCTGAAGCTTCGTCGTCGACCGCTGATTTATCTGTCCACAAGAAAGATGACGGGTCGTCAAATACATTCGCGAGCTTCTTCGGCAAAATCGGCAGAGGCGTGAAAGCCGCTGCCAACGCTGGGTCCGAGCCCACTCACCACCCAGCTCGCACGTCTTCCTCGCCTCATCGAGAACCCAAGAGGTCGAACATGGTCGGAGCGTCGAGTCGTGGAGCGGGAGTGCGGCCCAAAAGGAGCGTTACAGCGGGGGAACTGCCGCTCACGGCCGAAGCCTCGAATGGCAAGCGCGACGCGCCAGCAGCTGCCGGGTACAATGGACCACCACTGGCAGGTCCTAGTCGTGGCGGTTTCATCGTTCAGACCCACGCAAAAACGGCTGCGACGGTTGCCACGACCAAGGGCGATGGCATCTCGACAACTGAACTCGCTCACGTCAGCACGTCAAGCTCAGCACCCTCTGTACCACAAGATACGTCTCGGTCAAAGTCGATGCCTCCCCAATCTCTCGGCGAACGACGATTCTCCGTCGAAGTGCTACCCACGACAGCACCGATGGAGATAGCCCCGAATGATGCTGGCCTCCCGCCCTCTGTGATACTCGCGCGGATCTCCGATCTCGCTGCAACAAATCCTAGGTCGGAATCGTATTTGCCCCTCCTCAAATCCCTCGCCCGCGCTGTCTCGCTGTACCCTTTCCCTCCTCCGACTCTGTCCGCATCGAGCCTTTCCGAAGCTCTCTCACTCCACCCGACCCAAATTGGTTCCACCGTGCATTTCCCCGGAGCCTCACGTCCTCCTCCAACGCCCGCTCAGATTTACGTGTCGCAAGCTCATCGCCTTTCCACCACTTCGCCGCCAGCTATACAGGCCATCATGCTCGAGCTTATGGTTGCATGTATTAATGCCTCGCTCGAATCGACTGGGGGCATGAAGGAATTGGACAAGGCTGTGTTCTGGGAAGAAGCGCGACGATGGTCGGAAGACGCCAAGGTCGAAGTTGACGATGGTCAAGGCTCCAAGAGACGAGCCCTATCGCATCATGATCGAGAAGCCCTCGTCAAGGTACTTGCTGCACTTTCACGAGGTGGCCGTGACCTCTCGGACGTTCCCGGGCTTGTCGCTCTCCTGTGCAGCTTCGTTACCGATTGTCTCCCGTCCCCACGCCCGCCTTCTCCCCTCTTCGATCCGAAGGTTATGACTCCTTTCACTCGCCGAGTGCCTCATGTGCCATCCCCGCATGCATCCTCTCTCGCACTCATCACCGCTCTCCACAAATTCTCTGCTCCGCACATCTACACTGCCTCGACGCTCCTCGCCATACGTGCCGCACTCGAAATAGCCAAGCTACAAGAAGAACAAGACATCGGAGGTTCGGATGGGGTACTCGCGTTCATCACAGCCGTGGTGCGATTTGGAGAGGTTACCGGGCGAAAGGCAGCGCGTCGACGAGCTCGACCTACAGAAAGAGACGCTACTGTGCCACAGGATGGAGAAATAGTTTCGGATGCGAACGAAGGCGACGAGATCCTGCGGGAAGTTGTCTCGGTCGTTGCCAGGTTGATCGGTTGCGAAGGGTTGGTTTCGGTCGTCGAACTCCGGGATGGACAATCGTTCGCTCAAGCCTCGGTCAACCCGGCTTGTCTCAAAACTTCAATCCTGCCACCGCTTGCCCTCGATCTCATGCGCGATCTGATCCGATCGCCCGCCAATCAAGCTACAAAATCGCTCCGCCGCACGCTCATCGCTCCACCTGCCACTGGTCCGCGTCCTCCATGCCCTATCCTCCTCCTCGTCGGTTCTTTGAGGAGCTTGAGGAAAGCCATGGTCGAGAATACAGCAGAAGTTGAGGCTGCGCACCAACACAATCATGATTCTGGAATGTCTGGCAACGGCGAGTCGCGGTGGCCGAGTCTGCTCAGTCTCGGTCTGCCGTTCCTCTGGAACGGAATCAAACGGGTCATGCAGTGGGAAAGCGGTAGGGTGAATGCCGAGGTCATGCGCCTCGTGGAAGAAAGGCTCGATGCATCTGAGCGACTCGCTACCAAACTGCAGGAGGCCGCATCCAAGAATGCTGCGGGAACCACGGACCACTCGAGACCGGGATATGAAGGAGGAGGAGTCACGTACGAAGAGTGGTCGATGGCAATTGAGGTTCTGGACAAGGCTAAGATGCATGTACGGGCATGGGAGCAAGCCAAGTTGCGGCAGTGGTTACTGGCGGATGAAGGTGAGCTCTACCGCACAGGAAGTACTGCCGGGATGCATGTCCAGCTGACATTGGGGGCTTGACGTATTCGCAGTGCTCGATGTCCAGGCTGGAAATGGCGAAGAAGGGTCTGCAGCCCGCGGCTTCGAAGGCGGTGAGTCATATCGAGTCTTTCTCCGCTGAAGATAGTGCTCATACGGTCGATGGCACAGATTCGGATGAAGAAGAGCCCGAAGAGGACGAACCGGGTCAATTTACGCGTCGACCTGACGTCCTCACGGCTTTCTCGTCCTTGCTCCGCAAAGTTATTCGAGCGTGGCAGACGCCGGGATTCACAGGATCGAGCGAAGCCGTGTTTGCTCTGCTCGTCTCTCTCGCACCGCACCTTTCCGACAGCTATGCTCGCATTGTGCTCGACCAAAGTGAGGCCGCATGCCTATTGTATCCATCTCATCCCGAGTGGCTCGAGCGTACGCAGGAAGTCGTCAAATCATTCTACGTACTGCCATCGCGAGCAGCAGGAGGAAAGGCATTTCGTCAGGGAGTCTCCGCGTCGACTCGCCGCAGAACGCTGCAAGTAATCACCGCACTTCACTCCCATCTCCGTCCGCTGCCGAACCAATGCAGGGCCCTTGTGGATGAAGTCATCACGCCTTTGCTCGAGACGAGCCTCGAATCGGAAACAGATGCCACAGTTGCAGAAGTGATGATTGGCATGGTGAAAGAGCTTGGCCGTGACGCCCTTGTGGAAGATTCCAAAGGTACAGACGGGACATTGCGGGATTTCGACTCTCTGCGATTGCGCCTCGTCAAAATGGCCAGACAGGCGACGCGAACGTTCGATCGCGGTACTCCTTCGCAAGCGAACACTCCGCTATTCAAACGTACCGCTGGCTTCTCGCCGATATCTCGCTACGCGGGATCAGTCAGCAGCTCGCCCAGCCTCCGTCGAAATCAAGGACCGAGTGCAGCATCGGTATCGACAGCGCTCGATCCCCCCGATGTCTCAGCCCTCGCTGTCACCGGGCTCATTTCCGTTTTTCACCTCTGCCTCGAAGCATCGAATCTTTCAGCATCCGCGAAAGCTGTCGTAATCTTCCGCGATCTTCTTGCGCTTCTGTCCCCTGCTGCAGCGAATCAACCAGATCAGCCTGTCGCATCTCTTCGAACTCGGCTCCTTATTCTGCAGTGGCTCGTTCGCCTTCGCGCCGACGCATCTCATCGCATTCATTGGGTTCCCGAGGTCGACATCAGCGGACCTGCTCAAGTTATCAGCCGTCACGCCGTGGCGAGCGAGACGAGTGTATCCGAGGGGCCAATCGGCGATGCGAAAGGGTCAGAGGATGGACAAGCAGAAGCGCGCGGTCGATCAAGTCGCCAAGTATCCGGGGTTGCGGACCGGTCGCGCAGCACGAGTCGACTCCGTACGAGCGTGAAAGACGAGCGCAGTCCGAGCCGAAATGGGTCTATCCGAAGACCCTCTACGGCGCCCGTTGTCAAGGCGCCTATGCTATGGACGCTACCAGAGGTCGTTCCCTTCGATATTGGGTCAGCACTATGTGCGGTTGGCGCGCACGGTCTCGCGTCATTCGACCACAATCGCATGAAAAACTGGACCGAAGAGGAGGATCCCGGTACCGGCACGATGAAACTAGTCATAACCGACGAGGACACCCCATCGTCGGATTGGATCATTGTGTTGCCCGTGTCGGAGTACCTTCACACCCTCGTGTACATCATCGAACACGACCAGGAGTGGGAGCTCGTCTCGTATATCCTCTGCCACCTACCCGAACAATTGAGCAACAAGCACTTCGCCTGCGGCCCACGGTGCGCCCAACAAATTCACATCCTCCGCAAGTTCTTGTGCGATGCTCTTCGAGCCGGCGACCGAGGCGAAGGGATCTTTCCCCGGATTCTTCCAGCTGGCATTAAGCGCGCCGAGATCCATGCGCTCGCCTTTCACTGCCTGACGGCACTGATCGCCTACCGCTCCTTGTTCTCGAAGCAACATCAGGATGAGATGGTCGACACGTTCATGTACGGGCTTGGGAACCCCCGCGACACGGCAAAGCCCTGCATCCACGCGCTTGCGATGGCCGTCTTTGAGCTGCGGCCCTCGATGACCAAACACCTCGCTGAGACGGTCCGTCATCTTCAGAAGATCATCTCGTCCGCAACGCTCGGGGTGCACATCCTTGAGTTCATTGCCGGCGTGGGTCAACTACCCGCAGTCTACGCCAATTTCACAGATGTCGATTTTCAGACCGTGTTCGGCATCGCGCTCAAGTACATCCAGGCGCACAACGAGCGCCTTGCAGATGATCCAGCCAGTGCAGCGCGTGACGATGGTATCGACTACGCGTTCTCGCAGTATGTGCTTTTGCTGGCGTACTACAACATCGCCATCTGGTACCTCGCCGTCCGCCTGTCCGAACGACCCAAGTTCATTCCTTTCCTCACCCGCCGTCTCATCCAAGCGAATGAGGGGAACCAAGAAGTCGACGAAGCGACAGAGGTCATGTTCGACATGCTGGCGCGTTATGCTTACTCGAACGCCGATCCTCGACCCCGGGCGACGTCTTTCGACAAGCTCGTGTCGGGTCCAGCTTCGTCGATCCCGCCCAAAACCTGGATCGTCGGCCACGCAACGATCACAATCCGCAAACTCAACTCACCCGCATGGGTAGAGGTGACGATTCGACGAGCCTCGGGCGTGCTCAAGATGATGTGGGAGATGCAAAACATCAGCATGACAGGATCCGCTCCTGAGAATGACCTCGTTCGCCTCCACCTCCGGCACCGCGAAACTGCTGGGCTTATGGACCACACGGCACCATCGATGATCAGCTCCGCCCTTTCTGAAGCGGCGAGTCCTCGCAATCCGCGTCCGCTCGCCCGTCTCACTCGTTCCGCCTCGTTCTCGGGCTCTTCTAGCACCGCACTCTCGGCGACTGACACAATCGTGGACAACACGGTCAACCGCATTCTCAACTCGCTCGCCCGCGACATTTCGCAGCTTACGCTCGAGTCTGGCGTCCTCACGGTGGATCCGAGCTTCTTCCCTCTGCAACTTTCGTCATTCCCCGACATGGACCCGTCGGATCGACCGGTCCTTGTGCCGAACGATCCGGCTTCGCAACGCGGTGTCACCGCACTCGACCGAATGCCTATCGTCGACTTTCACAAGATCGGAGTGCTGTACGCGGGTCCGGGTCAGACGCGCGAGCAGGACATTCTCGCCAACACGCATGGCTCGAAAGCCTATGTCGAGTTCATCGCTGGGCTCGGCCAACTCGTCAGGTTGCAAGGCAGTCGCGAATCTGAGATCTACGCGGGAGGTCTCGATCAGGATCACGATGTTGACGGCAGGTGGACCTATGTATGGGACGACGACATCTCGCAGATCGTGTTTCACATCGCGACGCTCATGCCGACTTCGCTCGATACTGATCCACTGTGCACGCTCAAGAAGCGCCACATCGGGAACGACTTTGTCAAGGTGATCTGGAACGATTCGGGCGGCGAGTTCGCGTTCGACACGTTGCCGGGAGATTTCAACTTTGTCAACATTGTGATCCAACCTCACACGCCTGCCGGTAATCCATGGGTCGGACCGGGTATGACGAACAATGCCGACTTTTTCAAAGTCTCGATGCAATGTCGACCGGGGATGCCCGAGGTCGGACCGCTCGGAACGTTCAAAATGGTGACGGGATCTTCGTTGCCATCGTTCGTGCGGCAACTCGCGTTGCACTCGAACATCTTTGCCCAAATCTTTCTCGCCTCGGTCGGGTTCGAAGCGCGTCAAGGCACGAACCAAAAGATTGAATACTCGTCGAATTGGCGCAAGCGGTTGCAACAAATCAAGATGCTCAAGAAACGTATCCTTGACCAGGCTCAAGGGGGCCCCGCGACGACGACAATGACTGGCAAAGAAGGATCAAGCCAAGGGCACGCCGAACCGCCGCAGCGAGTCGACCTCGATCAAGCCGAAGCATCGAGATTGTTCACAGCGTGGCTGTAGATTTTTCTCTTCATACATCGAGTAAGACATGGTTCTATCACCTCTCATCAACATCGGGCTCGACTGACGTCTCTTGCGTGGCGTGACAGTTTTCCTCTCTCTCTCAATCCCCCTCAAAATGTTGCCATACAAAACCCCCAGTAGTTTTTTTTTGCTTTCAAAGCTTTTTTGAAGTGTCAGTTCCAATTTGTTCTATTTGTCGATTCCGTTTTCGGGTTTTTTTCCTCGGATCTCTGTACCCACCCTGTGCATGCACGCAGCAATTATGACTCGCTCACAGACACGCAGATCGTTCCCCACGAGAGAACGACTAAAAGATGCTAATATAGAAATGCTGTGTCATGATTGCGATACAATTGTTTGCTTTGTGCGGACACTAGTGATTGCTTTGCAAAAATAAGTAGATGGCGTCTTTCAACGAGATTTGGTACGAGCGGCATTGACCATCCTCATGCCGGTATCCTAGGGAGAGTATTGCCAGGTTTTTCAGTTCCTGCAAGAAAACCGAGAGGTTGCAAAGTCAGGTACTCACCGACGGTACATCGCCAAACCGTGAAGCGCCGTTCTTGCTCGATTTGGATGGACGATGGGTGGTAGACCCTGTCGAGTTTTGAGCTGCGAGTGCATCTGCCAAGGCTGCATGATGATGAATTTGTTCCTGGTGAACGGCCGACAAACAGGTTCAGTCTGACGTTACAAGACAGAATTGAGATGACATAGAACGGACCTTGAGTACTTTGAGACGCTCGCGGTACTCGTCTGCACGTTTGTCGAGTAGGCTGACGCTCTCGAGGGCCTTCATGAGCTCGCGGTCTTCCCACGATTTGACTCCTAATCCACCACGGCTTGTTCCAGTGCCTGTACCGGTTCCAGCGCCACTGCCACTACCACTGCCACTCGCTCCAGTCGCTGCGGCTACTACCTCGTTCGCCTGACGTTGCAGTTGCTGGTGTTCGTACTCGAGATCGAGTTGGTACCGGTTGTGATCGAACGATGCCGAATCAAGCTCGTTCGCATGATCCTCTCCACAGTCCTGACACGCGCCGTGGTGTTCGTCCATGTCGGTTTTCATGATCTGTTTGCCATTCTTCTTTGCCGAGGGTTGCTGTTGTTGCGGTGTCGACGAATCAAGCACGGCAGGGTTGTCGCCCACGTGCAGGTGTTGACGTGTGGCCATCTCGGTGCGGAGACTCTTTTGGAGAGTTCTCGCTTCGTTCGCTTCGAGGCTCAACCGCGCGACACAGTGTTCGAGTTCCGAGATGGCGCTCATCAAGCTCGGGAGGCTCGCCGGACCCGAAGTCGAATCAAGGTCGAGCGGGAGGGACAGATCGAGCGAGAGGGAGCCGTCGGCGATCGAACCAGACGAGGTGAACGTGAACGACGAGGAAGGGAAGGACGACAGAGACTGCGACAGCTGGGCGACGGCGCTGTGCGATGCGAGTTCTTCGTGAATTGATTGCGTCGGTGGGGATCGAGTCGGCACAGACGAGGTGCGGTTCTCTGGAGCGGCAGGGACGGGGAGGGACGGCATGGGGAAGTCGTACGGTTCGAGTCCATCGGCCCTGCGCGCGCGCTCAAAGTCACCGAGAACGTGAAGCGACTGACACAGGAGACGGTACTGCTCGACGAGGGCCCAGTCCTGCTGCGATGCGGGCTGGGGTTGGGTCGTGACGCCTGGCGGGAGTGGGAGCGAGTAGAGGAACGCGATCGTCTCGGGCAGCGGCACAAACGGCGCTTCGGCCCGCGTGTCGACTCGGCGCGCTCTGTGATTCGCTCTCGAAGCCATGGTACCAGCTTTCGCCATCTCGGCCCACGTCGAGGCGAGACGAACGGAAAAACGGCGGTGAGCGAGAACCGCGCCGAGCGGACCTCGTGTGCAGCGAAGGAATCGGCCGAAGCACGAGACGGCGAGATCGCAACCGAGGTGGAACCGTACGAGCGCGAGGAGTGCGGATGGAGAGCGAAGGCGCCGTCGAGGCCAACCTGCCATGATCTGCACAAACTGCGCGAGGAACAAACTCCCCCTGAGTTGCGCCCGTAACGTCGGAACCCGCCGCTCGTCTCTACCTCACGTCGCTCCTCTTCTCTCCACTCCTCCGCTTAATCCCCCTTTCTCATCTCAATCATGTCGCTCTCATCCAAGCTCTCGATCCGCGATGTCGACCTCAAGGGCAAGAAGGTCGTGATGCGGTGCGTCCCGGCGCTGTTCGCCTATCGCTGCGCACACCTGTCCTGACCCTCGCTTGCCTCCGTGTGCGCCGATCCTGGTTGATCAGCGTCGACTTCAACGTCCCCTTTGACTCGGAGGGCAAGATCACCAACAACCAGGTCAGTCGGCATCCAACCCGAGATCGATCAACCAACTGCTCACTGCTCTCTCCCTCGCTATAGCGTATCACCGCTGCCCTCCCGACCATCAAGCACGCCCTCGATGCCGGGTGCTCTTCGCTCGTCCTTATGTCGCACCTTGGACGCCCCAACGGCCAGGTCGTCGCCAAGTACTCGCTCAAGCCTGTCGCCGCTGAACTCGAGCGCCTCCTCCCGGGCAAAGACATCACCTTCCTGTCGGACTGCGTCGGTCCCGAGGTCGAGCAGGCTGTCGCCGGTGCGCGCGAAGGTCAGATCTTCCTCCTCGAGAACCTCCGCTTCCACATCGAGGAGGAAGGTTCGAGCAAGGACAAGGACGGCAACAAGACCAAGGCTGACCCCGCCGAGGTCACCAAGTTCCGCGCGTCCCTTTCCAAGCTCGGCAACGTGTACGTCAACGACGCGTTCGGTACCGCCCACCGCGCCCACTCGTCCATGGTCGGAGTCGACCTCGAACAGAAAGCTGCCGGTCTCCTCATGACCAAGGAGCTCGAGTACTTTGCCAAGGTCCTCGAGAAGCCCGAGCGCCCGTTCCTCGCGATCCTCGGAGGGGCCAAAGTGTCGGACAAGATCCAGTTGATCGAGAACCTCCTCGACAAGGTCGACTCGCTCATCGTCGGAGGCGGCATGGCCTTCACCTTCAAAAAGGTGCTCGAGAACATGGAAATTGGCGACTCGCTGTTTGACAAGGCCGGTTCCGAAAAGGTGCACGACCTCGTCAAGAAGGCCGAGGCCAAGGGTGTCAAGATGGTGTTCCCCGTCGACTTTGTCACGGCCGACAAGTTTGACAAGGACGCCAAGGTCGGCGCCGCGACCGACAAGGAAGGCATTCCCGCGGGATTGATGGGACTCGATGCTGGACCCGAATCGCGCAAGCAGTTTGCCGAAACCATCTCGCAAGCCAAGACGATCCTATGGAACGGACCGGCGGGAGTGTTCGAGTTTGACAACTTTGCCAACGGGTCCAAGGCCGTCCTCGACGCGTGCGTCGAAGCCAAGAACAACGGTGCGACCGTGATCGTTGGCGGAGGTGACACGGCCACGGTGTGCGCCAAGTACGATGCCGAGGACAAACTCTCGCACGTGTCGACGGGTGGAGGAGCTTCGCTCGAACTCCTCGAGGGCAAGGTTCGTCTCTTTCTCTCTATTTCGCATACGCGTAGATCCAAATCTGACTCGTCTCGCTCGCATTTCGACAGGACCTTCCCGGTGTCAAGGCTCTCTCGGAGAAGAAGTAGAAAAATTCTCTCACGGTACAAACGTTTTAGCCCGCAGAAACGTAATGAAAAAAGAACAACATGTTGCAGTGTTTTGTGTTGGTCGTGTCGGAATCCGATCAGTCTCGCGCGAGGTTTCCCCCTTGGCATTTTATGGATTTTCTCGGAATTGGTAAAAGTGAACCGAATCAGAAGCTGTCGTCAGAATCGTACGCGCTCTTGCGAGTGAACTGTACCCACGACGTGCGCGAAACGATGAGTACGGTCGCAGGAAAGAAAAGGGTGGAAGCTCACGGTAATTTTGCCTGCAGATTTTGACCCTCCCGCACCCCCGGGACCTGAACCTCCTTTCTCCATCGCTTCGACTTGATCGAGGACATCGATCAGTTGTTCCTCCGAGACTTTGCCTCGCAGTTGTCCACTCTGGGCCATCCTCATCAACAATTGTTCAATCGCACGCGCTCGTTCAGGTTTCACGAGCGCTATCCGAGACACTGAACAACATAGGAATCAAGTCAATGTGTGAGTGGAGTATGGGTCGAGGATCAAATATGGACAGGAAAGACTCACGTCGTTCGCGGGCTTCAGTGGTCAAGATTTGGATCATGACAGTTCGACGTTGTTCCTCCTCGGCGGCGAGTTTGGATGCTTGATCCTCAGAAGATCCGGCTCCTCCTGCAGCAGCAGCTGCACCAGGGGTACCGGAAGGGAGTCGGGTCGACGAGGAAGGTCCAGTTCGACCCGAAGTGCCTTGCAACTCGGCCATGCGTTTCTATTGGTCCGTTTTGCGTACAAGTCACAACCCATTCAACAGGGTCAGAGTGCCGACCATGAATGCGCGAGCAGCGAAAGGACGTACGGCTCTGATCGCTTCGAGGTCGTTGTCCATTGGCGTTTCAGATTATGGAATGACAGAAGTTTTAGGCGCTGTGTCGTCTATCAGTATTGATTGTGAGCGAATCGGCAATGTCGTGTGTGAGAGAGAGAGGGAGAGAGACGCGAGCCGGGTCAAGCATCATCTTGACATCCACCTTCTCCTCCGCTCAAGTCGCTCTCGGGCTTACCCTTCAAGCGCGATGACGAGAGATCGTCCACCTGCGAAGCGACCACGCACCTCGGGAGACGCCTCGCGCTCGTCTTCAGCTTCTTCCGTCACTCTGCGCTCGCCATCTCCTGCAGCTCCATCCGCCACCGACTCGCACGAGCATAGCGGCAGGAATCGTGGCGATTCTCGAGCGATAGGCAAGAGTCGAGCCGAGAGGCTAGCCGGATTCGACGACGAAGCGGACGAGCCGACGAGTGGGGAACTCGCACCCTCACCGCGCACGACCCAGCTCGACGACGATGAAGATTCAGACGAAGATCCATGTGCGATCTGCCTCGCTCCGATCGAGAACAAGGTACGCTTCAGTTGTCTAAACCTAGTCGCGCTACTCTTGCTGACCCCTTTGTCCCCTTTCAGACGGTCGTGTATCCGTGTCACCACGGCCAGTTCTGCTGGAACTGTATCAGAGCGTGGACCGATCAGTCGAGAAAGGTAAAGTTTGACACCCGAGAGACATAGCGCATTCGCCCAGCTCGGCCAAAGCTGAACAGCAAGACTTCCCTCGTGCAGTGTCCACTCTGCCTAGGTCCGATCGCGCACTTGATTCACAACATCAGGTCGGTCAAGGACTACTCGACCTACCACCTCCTCCCCCTTCACACTCTGCCTGCGCCTTCGTCAGCCTCATCGACATCTGCGATCCCGCCTGCATCCCGACGCGGTCCCACCCCGACCTCGTTGCCACGTCACGCTTTGTACGGCAAACCACCGTCATTAGATACTCCGACCCCACGCGAGCGTCTCGAAGAGATCGCACTCGAACGCCGCAAGTACATCTATCGCGAAGGGCTCTACGCGAAACATGTCGCCTCGAACCGATACACCGGGTTCAAACCGTTCGGACCAAACATCTTTTCCAACAACCCAGATCTCAAAGCGAGAGTAATTGGGTTCATCAGGCGAGAGGTATGGATCTTCCTTTTGCGATTCGTTTCCGAGAGAAAATTGAAAATAGTTTTCTTTTGTCCGTTTCGCGCACACAGTTGCAAGTGTTTCCAGCAGTCGATGTCGCATTCTTGACCACCTACCTCATCTCGATCGCGTCTCAACTCGACCTACGTTCGCCGAGCGCCCTACGCCTCATTTCCGACTTCCTGTCAGACACGGATGCCGAGCACCTCGTGCATGAGATTACGAGCTACGCTCGTAGTCCCTTCAAGAGTCTCGAAGCTTACGATCGGTTCATCCAGTACGGTAGGCCCGAACAACGCATCGAGCCAAACCAAGCATCGAATGGGTTCGAGCATGGTGCAGACCGACCACGATTCGCAGATCATATGCATCCTCCTCCTGGATCGGACCGCGACACGAGACGAGATCGGTACTCGACTAAATCGAGATCGAGACGAGAGCACAACATGGACACCCGGTCGTTCAGGGAACCAGATTGGAGGGATCGAGATCAGCACTATGTCGGAAAGTATCGCCGAGACTCGAGGCAGAGGACGAATGAGCGACGCGGACACACGTCGGAACGTGATGCGAGGTACTCTCGATCGCCAGAGCGAGAGCGATCCGACGACATAGTGAGAGGAGGTTCGAGGAGGCACAGTAACTCAGGCAAGAGGTCATGCCCGGCACATTCCGAACGTGATGCAAGGAGACAGCGCTCGCCTTCCCCTCGTCATCATCGGGAAAGAAGTCCGAGTCAGTCACGGTTCTCACCCAGACGGTCTCGGTCACCCACTCCGGCACTGCACGAATCTCCAACTCGCACGGCTCGGACTCCTTCTCCACCTCGACTACACGCGCTCGACCCAGAGTACGAAGATGCAATCTCGCTGAACGCTCCAGCTCTGTCGTCGGAACGCAATTCGATCCGAACGTCGCAACCGCTTGAAGTGGCTCATGCGAAGACGAGCGATTCCGACGACGTTCAAAGCAAGAAGCCCTCGATATCGATTTTCGGAGCTGCGAGGCGATTGCTGGGCAATGGCGACGTCGTCACGTTCTCGAGCGAGGGCAAGGTGCAGCTACAGCGTAGGAATCGAACCGATCCAGAAGATGATACTACTCGGGGCGACCTGCAAGAAGACGTTTCGCGGCAAAAGAAGGATTCGAGAATCATGGAGCAGGAGCGCTATCAACCTGTACCCAAGGCAACTGCCTCGCTTGCAAAGAACAGGTCGCCCTCTCCCGTGCAAGCTCAGCTAGCTTCAACCTCGCCATCGAACCGTACGACTGCTGCATCGAACTTGCGAGCGAAACTGCAAGAACGCCTCAATGCCGAGTACCGTCAAGCTCTTTTACAACTCAACGCGTCTTCGAGCACGAATGAGAAGTCCTCTCTCCCGGGAGGGTCAGAGACTCCTGTACATGAAGGGAAGCGCGCGACAGTCGACCGCGGAAAGCTCCGAAGTTTGCTCCAGTCGAGACTGCAAGCCGAGAAGGCGCTCGCGTACGACACCCAGAAGTCCCGGTACAATCTAGAACCGCCCACCCAATCCAGAGTCTATGAATCGATTGAAGATTTGAGGGGAGGACCTACGACTTTCAGTCAGAGTACGAAGGAATTGCTGTTGATGAGGTTGGAAGAGGAGAAACTGTTGGCGCTCGAGCAAGGAACACTCGTAGGCGTCGACACCATTTACAGTGACAAGTACACTGGACGTCAAGAAACTGAAAGTTCATCTCTCGCAAGCCAGATTTCGCCAGCTGCCTCGCCAACATCGAACATCCTGCCGACAGCGAACCAGGCCGAGTTGGACCTCAAGGCGAAACTGCTCGAGAAGAGGAAAGCGGTGGTTGAAGAAGAACTTCGCAAGCGTAGTGGGGAATTGAAGGAGAAACTCATGCGGGAGAAGCTCAAGAAGAAACGACTGGCGATTGGGACCCAAGCGAAAGCGGCCTGAACGATCACGAAGGTCTCATTGTTTAATTTTCCCCGATGTTGGGTTGTCTGTCCACACTCAAGCTTCTCATTACTGTGGCCGGTGCAATGTGGTTCGACGCTTGCCGATACGCTTGAGCGTGGGCGAACGAAAAAAATTAGGCTTCACGTGTCGGTCGATACACTTGCGCCAGCACGTCCGTGCATTGTTGACGTAAGCCGATGGGGCTAACCCACTGTAGGGTGTTGGAAGCGACCCAGTGCATTGTACAAGTGTCAAAGAGGACCCCGTCGAACAACCTTCTCAATTCGATAAGCAGTCAATCTCGAACGACTCTCGGACATCGTGCGTTGAAGGCTTGAAGCCCTTCCCCAACGACGCTATCAAGGCTGGGTCTGTGTACGCTGCGGATCCCAATTGCGGCAGGGACGAGTATCGCGCAAGCCGGGCGCTCCATGGAGTTCTTCGGCACCGGAATTTGACTCGGGAGCCGACGAGCTGAAACCCGTGCGGGAATAATAGGCCGTTAGAGTTTCTGTCACCAACCGATTTCGCCCGTTGCTGTAAAACTTTCTCCTCGTAGACCTCGAACCGCTTGCCTCCTCTCCCTCCTTCCACCATTCGCTCGTCTACCAGCCTCCTCCGTCTCGTTGAGACACCAGCGTCGCGCAGACTCGCTCCTCGTGCACTCCCGTCTTTTTCGGCTCGACGCACTCTCACCATCTACACCCCGCGCATGATGCCCGAAACGCACGCGAACGCAGTCAGGAAGCCCGCCGAACCTCCCGCGCTGGGTCCGCGCGAGTTGCAGGTCGAACGCGCGATCGCACGACTTCGCTCGATTCCGAACCCGCTCGAGAAGTACACCTACCTGACCGGCCTCCGAGCGCGCAACGAGGACGTGTACTACGGCGTGATCGGTGCCGAACCGAAAGAGGTCATGGTCAGTTTCGAGTTCGCAGGTTGACTCCTACCGGCCAGTCATTAACCCCCACATTTTCAACTCGATCCCGTTGTCGTACAGCCCATCGTGTACACTCCGACAATTGGACTCGCGTGCCAGAACTTTTCGCTTATTCACCCGCCGCCTATCCCCGCCGCATCGACAAATGACCCGATCCGCAACCTGTACCTCACGTACGACGACCTGCCAAATCTGCCCGAGCTCATCGCGGGACTCAAGACCCGCCTTGACAAGGAAGAGATGCGCATCTGCGTCGTGACAGACTCGTCGCGCATCCTCGGAATCGGAGACCAGGGAATCGGAGGCATGGGCATCTCGCAGTAAGCAATGCGCGCTTTTTCTGCTGCTCCGCCGTTCCTCCTGACACCCTCCCTCTCCTTACAGAGGTAAACTTGCACTGTACGTTGCTGGAGCTGGAGTACAGCCCAAATCGACGCTCCCCGTGTGCTTGGATCTCGGCACGGACAACGAAGCCCTCCTGTCGGACCCGCACTACGTCGGAGTCCGAAAACGTCGAGTCGACGACAAGTCGACGCTCGAATTCGTCGACGTGTTCATGCGCGAGATGCACAAAAACTTCCCCAACATGATCATTCAGTTTGAAGACTTTGCGACCTCGAAGGCGTTCCCGATCCTGCACAAACATCGCGACGTGTACCCTTGCTTCAACGACGACATCCAGGGCACCGTGAGTAACCACGCAGTTTTCTGCCCACTCCCTGCCGGACTTGCACGAGGCTGACTCGTCTGCATGATGATTAG
Source organism: Sporobolomyces koalae (assembly GCF_050403365.1). NCBI lineage: Eukaryota > Fungi > Basidiomycota > Microbotryomycetes > Sporidiobolales > Sporidiobolaceae > Sporobolomyces > Sporobolomyces koalae. Next base: position 70,444 of record NW_027481740.1, read on the forward strand.
GGAGCTGTCGTGCTGGCTGGAGCGATCCGGGCTTTCCACCTCAACAAGGTGCCGCTCAAGGACCAACGCATCCTTTTCTTCGGCGCGGGATCGAGTGGTGTCGGAGTCGCCGAAACTATCGTCAAATACTTCCAGCTGCAGGGCATGTCGGAGGAGGAAGCGAAGAGCAAGTTCTGGCTGGTCGACTCCAAGGTATGCATCGCTTTTTCTCTCCGAGAAAATTCAGGCCATGCTGACGAGTCTCGTCTCTTTACGTAGGGTCTTGTTTCGCACAACCGAGGAGACAAGCTGCCTGAACACAAGCAATACCTTGCTCGAGCTGAATCCGACGCTCCTCGTTTGCCTAACTTGCTCGAGGTCCTCAAGGTGAGACATGCAGGTATCGCAGTGAAAACCCAGTGTGCGACCTTACTGATGTGATGTTCCGCGTGTCATTCCGCAGCATGTCAAACCGACTGCTCTGCTCGGACTCTCGACCGTTGGCGGAAGTTTCACGCCCGAAATCCTCTCGCTCATGGCCGAATACAACAAGCGACCGATCGTCTTTGCCCTTTCGAACCCAGTGTCGCAAGCCGAGTGCACATTCGAGGAAGCCATCGAATCGACAAACGGTTCCGTCTTGTTTGCGAGTGGAAGTCCCTTCGACAAGGTCGAATTCAATCAAAAAGTGTACGAGCCTGGACAAGGAAACAACCTGGTACGTTCCTAAGAGGCGCCTCTGCTTTTCGCTTCAGTGAGCGATGCTGACAAGCCTTTTATTCTCGACAGTACATCTTCCCTGCGCTCGGACTCGGTGCTATCCTTGCCCGCGTCAAGACTGTAAGTTGAATTGTGCTCTGGATTCGCTGTCACGAGCCGTCTGACCGAGAATCGGATCTCTGCTGTTGACAGATTCCCGAAGAAATGGTTCACGCGTCCGCTCAAGGTCTCGCCGACTCTCTTACCGCTGCCGAGACTGAGCGAAATCTCCTCTACCCCGATGTCGAGAGGGTGAGTACTTGAATCTTGTACTCCTGAATTCCTAGATGCTATGTTACTGACTTGTACCGGTACATAGATCCGAGAGGTTTCAATCACGATTGCGCTGAAGGTGATCCGCTCGGCGCAAAAGCTCGGAGTCGACCGCAACGAGGAACTACGATCGATGAGCGACCGCGAGTTGGAGGAGTACGTCAGGCAACAAATGTACCACCCTCTCCTCGCCTAAACCCTTTTCCTCCCATCCTTTCCGGTCTGTTTTTCGGGGAGGAATCGCAAGCCACTGAGTCCCGTCGCTAGCAATCGATCCACCCGGAAAACCCAAAAAAGAGCACACAAAGCTCACCACCGCAATTATCTCGTTCTTTTTGTCAGTCGTTCTTTCTCGTCGTTTTTGTCCTCGTGGGTTTTCCTCTGGGTTTATAGAGTCTTCGCAACTGCTTCCTCTCGTCTGTACATGAAATCTACTTCACGCGCTCTGTCGAAAATGTACCATTGCAGGCATGAAGAGAAAGAACGAGCTGTCCAGCCATTTTTAATTGTGAACCGTGTATTCTGGTTTGGGTATAGAACTCCTTTTCGTCCTCGACGATATTTACTTCGACATGATGACACATTTCGTTGTCGTTGCAGCTCGTTGGCTCTTCTGTTTGATCGTCTCCTGCCCAGGTGACCTACATGGGCAGTGTCCGTTGTCGCTTTTTTCTTCTATATACGTTTGAAGGATCCTGTCCACTTCTGTAGCAAGCTGTCCCTAAATCATAACGTGCGGTTACAGGAGTACCGAGATGCAGCCAGCAGAGCCCCCCGCCGGATGTCCGAAGCAATGAAGCAATGACCGGGACCAAGCAGTGGGTAGTCAGCCTTGGTCGTCATTTTAGACTACCAGAGCGCGGCTGATGTCGCCGTTGGTGGTCTACAGCATGAGCAATACTTGTGGGGGATAGATGTCGAGGACAGGTCGCCGATCGACTCTCTTCGCGAGTTCATCACTTCAATCTTCGGCATTTCGCTTCGACGATGAGCTCGGCAAGCGCACCGGCGTCTCCCGAGAAGCCGCCGGGTGGTTTCTCTGCTCGACTTGGCCAGCTTGAGGACGTGCTACTCAAATCAGTGATATCATCTGCGGTGGGCACTCAACCGACCGGTACGCCTCGCATCTCTTCAAAGCTCGCAGTAACGGTACTGACCGAGAGTTCTGTACAGTCCAAAGCGGGAAGGAGCCATTGTCACTCCAGGCTACGAGTGTCAACTTTCGCCGGTGAGCCGCTTCAAGCCTGAACCCCCACTTTCTGCCGGATACTTCCTGTGCTCCTCGTAGCTCACTCACATTCCCGCTATCTCTCTTGAGACAGGTTCGTACAAAAGTCGGGTCCGGTCTTTGTCGCGCAGGATGCAGCGGAGGCCGTATTCAGATGGGAAGACCCTCCCAAAACCGTCTTCTTTGCCGTTTGCTGGGCGTTTCTCTGTCAGTCGAGCAGTGTCTCCAGATCCGAGCGCGCGCACAGTCTTCAGGCTGACGTAGGCAACCCCGCCTTATGACAGGCTGGTACCCTCCGCTCGTGCTCTTCATTCCGAACTTGGTTCTCGTCGCCGTCCTGCTCACCACGTACAATGCCCGAAGAGGCGACAATCCACCACCTGAGAGTCAGGACGGACCGACCACCCTCTCCGCAGCGCCACCGACAGAAGGGTCTGTCGACTACTTGGCAAACCTCGTGAGTCTCGCCCATAACGAGGACAACGCTTGACAGAAATCAGTATCTTACGGGCTCGCGTTTCGACAGCAAAACATTCAAATCATGATGGGTCGCATTGCAGACGCTTCCGACTTTGGACGGTCGCTCGTGCCCTACTTGACGTGGCAGAACGATCGCCTCTCGCGCGCACTGCTGCATGTCGCCGTCGTGTCTTCGTGCGCACTCGCGCTCGCAGCACCCTACATCCCGTGGCGCTTCGTATTCTTTGTACTCGGCGAAGGGCTCTTCGTCCTGTGCCATCCAGTCGTCGTGACGTTTGTCGCGTCGGTCGCGGGTTCACCTCGTGCACAAGCCGTCCGGAAGCAGAAACAGCAACAATTGGTTCGTCTGCTCGAGGATGACGGATTGACCGACCGAGAGCTGGACCTCGAGATTGTCGAAATCATCCGGATCGAGATGGAGACCCGGACTCCTGACGGAGGATGGGAGGGCGAAGTCGTGATTGGAGGCGAACGACCGAATGGGGCCAAGTGGCTAGGAGATTGGCAAGACTGTCTCCCCGAGGACGGCGAGGTCGGGTTCGGTACGTTTGTCGCAAATCCTGCAAGCGCACGGTGCCACAAAGCTGATGGCTCTCGGATTTTGCTCCAGACGGATGGACGTATTTGCATCTCGATGGGTCTCGCAGCGCTTCGGCAGTCACACAGGGCGAGAAAGGACCGATGCACGCTCAGTCGCGTCGGAAAAAGATGATCAGGCGAGCGCTCAAGTCTCCTAATCCTTAGAACGCGCTTCGAATTTCGAGCTCGAATGTTGTAACGTGAATCACAACCGCGAAGATGTCCGGGACCGAGACTGGTCAAGCGCGATTGACTCGTGCAAACCGGAACATCTAACGCAACAAGGCGGATTCGCTTTGTTCACTGCGCTGGCTCATGATGGCATGCTTTCGGTTTTTACTCTTTGCCCGACGGTCCTGCATTTTAGCAAGCCGGAAGAGGAGGTTTTCGTGAATATTGAGAATGTCCACGGCGCAACAATAGCATTTTGTGCTGCGAGCTCAAAGACTGCGATTTTCATCATTTCATGGTGGGGGTCGAGGCCATTAATCCGAATCCGAATATCATCAACGCGACCCCGTTGTACGCCTATCCGACACCTCCTTCAGCTTGTCAGGATGGCACCCAATCGAGCACGATCGTCTACTGTCACGTCGAATGCGTCGACCACGAGCCGACCATCGACCCCACGTTCGCACTTGGCGACGAATCCGCAGGAGCTGGTGACCTCGTCGACGCCCACGACCGAATCACCGGATCCGGTACAGCTTCAGGTCGACTACGAGAGCAACTGGGACGCATCAAGGGACGTGGCACGGAGTTACCGCAGCGAGCATTCGATGAAAACGATCCGGCCAGGCCATCGCGACGATGATGACATTCTCGACCGGGAACAAGCCCAGCGCGACGAATCGAGCTCGCGGCTTACCAGAGAGGACAAGCACGAGTATGGAAGGAATCACAGCGTCCCGCAAAGGAGCTCGCAATTCGTGATCGACTTGGCCGCACCGGATGACGCGAGCACCACCTCTCCCGCTCCGACCCGACCTCGCGCTTCAACTTTTGGCGGTGTCGAACTACCACCAACTCCGAGACTCGTGCTCGAGAGCGAACCTGCGGACGAGCTCGCGAATTCTGCCCGGCTCGAACCATCGGACGCGCCGGCGATCCTGCCTCGGCCAGCCCTCGCGAACCGGGGACGCTCAGCTTCGGCCTCCTCGCTCGCGTCTTTGCGGTCGCTCAACCCGTCGCTGCATCTCGGAGGCGCACCGTTGCGAGAACGCCGTCCGGTCCTCTATGCAGGACTGCAAGCGGGCGGACTCCTTCTCATCAGTCTCCTCGCGCTGTACCTCCTCCTGAGAAGCTTACTGCCCCCGATCGACGAGGAGCACAAAGCTGCCGTCAAACTCCCGAAAAGCTTTGACGACCTCAAAGCGCTCAACGAAGTGCTGCAGGTAATGCCTCGACTCGTTCCGCTCTCATCCCGAGCTTGATCGAGAAACTGACCTGTCACGGAATGCCGTAGGTGTACAAGGAGCGCAACTACTGGCGCGTGCTCGGCTGCTACTGCACCGTATACCTCTTGTGAGCCCACCGTCAAGCCTCTCGCTACAACGGTCCGCGGTTCTGACTCGGGCTATGATTGCAGTTTGCAAGCGTTCTCGGTGCCCGGCTCCATGTACATGTCGATTCTCGGAGGAGCGCTCTATGGCGTCCTCGTCGCTCTTCCGCTAGTCTGTACCGTGAGTCTATTCCCGCCACCGCCGCACGCCAGTGCGAACCTTGACTGACCACAAGAGGGCGTGCCTCCTATCAATCACAGTGCGTAGCAACTGGTGCCCTCTTGTGCTACTTCATCTCGGCTGCGCTCGGTCCCGCCGTCCTGACAAATTCGGAGGTATGGAGGAAACGGGTCGATGCCTGGAGCGACCGAGTGCAGAGTCACCGGGAGAACCTCGTATCCTACCTGATCGTCATCCGCATCGCGCCACTACCGCCACACTGGGTCGTCAACGTCGTTGCACCTCATTTGGGAATCTCAATGTGGACGTTCTGGATCTCGACGTTCCTCGGTACGTGCTTCAACCCAGTTGCCCTGACAACGTAACGGCACGAAAGCTGACATACCTCTATCATGCAGGAATCGCTGGTGTTTCATACATCCATACTCAGATCGGCACGACGCTCGATCAGATGACGAGCACGAGCGATTTCCATCTCATCAGTTGGCAGAACGGTCTCGGTCTCGGAGGCAGTAAGCTCTTTCCTCTGTCCTGGCACGACATGCTGAACAGAAACTGACTCGGTTCGTGGGATCCGTTCAACTGGTAGTCGTGCTTGCTGTCTTGATCCCGGTTCTGCTGCGTCGATACTACAGCCAAGATCTGTCTGAAGCAGCCGAAGATCCCGCAGGACCCGATGCGCCTCGACACTCTTACGACCCGCTCTTGTCTGCGCGCGCTTCCCTCTCGCTCGACAACGACGTGAGACGATCGTTCAGCAGCTCGGACGGTTCGGCGTTGATCCCGAACAAGTTTCAAGACCGAGAAGACAGTTCCGATTCGGACAACGTTGCCAAGAGACCCACTTTGAAAGATGGAGCAGGAAGTGCTGCGAAAGTCTCGAGACTGCTCGGAGTAGAGGTGAATCACTGAGGGAAGACCCGGGCGTTCGTGCTCTTGCTCCTCAAGCCCCCAGGTGGGGCTACCAATCGTTCCCTCTCTCCCTCACTCGGTCGATTTTTCCCGAGCATTGTGTACCCAAGAGATTCCTTACTCTCGACCCTCGCTCTAAATCCTGTATACTACGTTCTTCTCGCCATGTCCTCTTTTAGCACTTGTAGACGGAATTCAAGTTTCGATCCCATTCCCAAGCTCCATGTCAAAACATTGCCTCTCTCGTTATCCTGCGATTCGAAGGGCCAGCCGAGATGTACACAGAAATACATGCAAACAGGATGACATATGGTAGATTGGCAAATGCACGATATAAATAATGAACCCATGAGATGGCAAAGTGAAAGAAACATGCGCATATGAAGATTGTCAAGGGCCGGCGCGACATGGGATGAGGACACATACCGTAAATACAGCGCAAAAGAGAAGAACAGAGAAAAGCGAAAATTTAAAAAGACCAAAAAAGGGGAACAAAGAAACCTCACATGGCCATGCCTATCACCGCGACATTGTAGCTACATTCGATCCGCTCTCCGAGGCACACGATCGCTTCCTCCGTCTCGGTTCCGTTCGAGTCGAACGAATCGCAGGTCAAGTTCGAGCTGTACGATTCACTGTGAGGGAGGGTCGGTCGCCGCCGTTCGCTCGAGGTCGAACAAGACGAAGTGGGCGACTCGTCGGTGAACGCGAACGAGTCGGTCGATGAGATCGAATCGTCCTGCGTGCGGCGATGTTTCGAGTGCGAAGGAGGGGAAGAATCGGCAGCGGACGAAGCGAAAGTCGATGTTGAGCTCGACGCGGCGATAGAGGCGAGCGTGTCGTCAATCTCTTTCTCGAGATCGACTTGCGTCTGAGTAGTGGCAGCGAGATCGTCTCCAGACTCTTCTTCCTCGGAGCCCAGCTCCCGGATAGCCTTGTGCGAGTTTGACCGAGTGATTCCCAGAGGGACCGCAATCGAGAGAGGCGCGTCACCGTACCGTGTCGCCGAATCGTCTGATTCATACACTTTGGATTTGCGGTGCTGCATCCGTCGCACGGACAAGGGCGAAATGTTCTCCTTGCCTTGGCTCAGGTTCGAGAGCGACCGGGTTGAGAGTGTCGGTGACGGGAGAATCTCGTTCGAGTCCATGCCTCGAGCGATCAACGATATCCGCGTTTGCGATGCTGTGTGAAGTTGCAACGCGTTCTCGGTGAGCGGTGAGGAAGGCGATTCGACAGAAGGAGGCGTATGAGGCCGTTGCAATCGCATCAACATGTTATTGAGCGTTTCCTCGCAATCGGAAGAGTCTTCTTCGTTCACCGGCTCGACCTGCAAAGAGGACAACGCCGGATGAAAGTCGGTACGGGCGACTGTCGGGGGGTTGTACGGGATTGACGAGAAGGTGGGAACCGTCGGAGAGTCAAGCGCAGGGGAAAGAGGCGGAGTCGCAATAAGTGGCGCTGGTCCGAGCTCGAGAGGGGGCGGCCGAGTATGAGACGGCTGCGCGAAGGTCGCGGCGCTCGACGTTGGAGGGGTGAAGACTCTCTGACGCTCCTTCCGTTTCGAAGGAGCCCGCGTAGAGACGCGGACGACCTTCTTCTCGTGAATGACTGTGACCTTAGTTGGTCCACACAGTGTCACCGACGGCGGAGCAGGCTCAGAGCTTCGTCGCCCTGACACGAGTCTTGTAGCGACAGACGTCTGGCGATCCCGCTGCTCAGGCGAAGGTGGCAAGACGCAGACTTCCGGAATCTCGCATGGGCGGAAAGTCGACGTTGAACTCAGCGCAGGCGAGATGGCTGGAGACGGTGCGAAGGGTTCTCCGAGGCTCGGCGACGAAGGCGAGAACGTTCCCGACATGGCCGTGGGAGAGAAAGATCCCGCCAATGGAGGTGAATGTAGTGGCGTAAGGGCAGTAGGAGTCTCAGGCGTGACCGACGAAACCGAGGGAGTCGACGTCGTTGGTGTCGTGGGAGAGGGCGGGATCATGCTTCCGAAGACTGGAGCCGAGGCAGGTCCACTCGTGATCGTGTTGGCAACAAGGACATTGACGGGCGAAGGTCGCGAAGAAGTCCGACGAGGAATCGGTCGTGGACGTTGCAGAGAAGATTCCGCGTTCGTAGGCGTAACGGAACCGCTCCGAAGCGACTCGATGGTCGTGGTAGAATCCGATGGAGACGGGCTCGGCGGGAGGACAGGTTCGGCGTCAAAGTTGAAATCGAGAGGTTTGTAGAGGCTCAGAACATGACTCCTGCGTTTCGTCTTGCGGTCGGTCGCGGTCGACATGGTGCCTTCGTACGGCTTCTCGGCGTTGATCTTCTTCTCGACTTCAGCGAAGACTGCATCCATCGAAAGACCTTCGAATCGGATCGAGGGGATTCTCGTCTTGTTCGAGAGCGCTGTTGCAGGCAGGAGATCGTCTTCGGAGCGATCCCGCCGGATATACCTGCCTCGCGGTCTCGGTGGCGACACCTCATCGTCGGCATCTCCCGCGTCACCTGGAGATGCGGGTGCACATGCCTCTTGACGCTCGGACTCTTTGCGTTGTCTCGCTGCTGCCTGCTCGTACGCCGGATCAAATGGTGGTGACGTAGGCGACGGTTTGCTCGAGGTCGAGAACCGCTTCGGCCGTGGAGGGGTTTCTGGGTCTGCAAGCATCGCCGCGACCAGTCTCGGGATCGGCGTCGAGTTGCGCCGTCCGTCGACAGAGGAGCGCAAGCTGCGGGTTTCTTCCTCCTCGCGTACGGGATCCAGTTTTTCCTGCTTGACACGCCACATGCGATGAGGCATCGCTTCGCCGCACGAGTCGCGACCGCTCTCGGGGGAAGAAGTCAGGGAGAGCGAAGTCGCTTCCGAGTCCCAGCCGTCATTTGAAGACGCGAAGAGAGCGGTCGATGCGAAAGAAGAAGTCGTTCGGAATGTCGACAGGGAAGAATTGCTGTCTCCATGCATGGTCGAATGCGAACCCGAGTGAGGCGCTATCAGAGCAACAGACGGGTGTTGACGGGCCATGTTGCTGTCAGACGCTTGTCCGGGAGGAGGCGCCGGGAATCCGAGTGGCAATGAGACTGTCGTCTGCAGAGTCGCTGAGAGAGGGCTTGAAATTGTTGGCGACGTGGGCGTCGCAGAGACGTGCTGTGTCGAATGCTTCTTGTCCGATTTGCTCCATGGAAACGACAGCAGTTTCTTGCCAAGCCCCCCTTTCGAGGCGGGTCCGACCGCGGAGCCATTTTCTTTGCTGTTTGCGCCTCGCATGTACTGGTCGAAGCCTACCGCACTGTAACCAGCGTTGCCGGACGAGGGGAACGTCATTGAAGTAGGTGTTGGAGGAAAGAAGGCGTCGGACGGCGAAGCCGGCGCGGCCTGGCGCAAAGTCGGGTTCGACTTCTTGTTGCGCATCGAGGTGAGCGGGTAAGGGAAGAGCGGGTGCTCGCTCGACGACGACGACGATGCTGTCCGAAACGACGCGTCAGATGAGTCGTTCAGGCTCGAAATGCAGACCCAGTCGCGTCGGAGGACCCTCGTACCCAGTTTGACGGTTTGACGGCTGGAAAACACGAGAAAGGACTTTGAAGAACTGGCTTGAATGACGCAGACGAATCCTCTGGCTAGGACAGGTCGATCGCGGCGAGAAAACGATGTCAGGTGCAAGATCCGGTGGGAGGAGGCAAACAGACGTGCGCTCACGTTGCGGAAGGGATCGCAGCTGTGGAGTAACGACTTTGCTTTGGATGTTGCGACGATCAGAGTAGTCGCGTTGAGACGGTATACACAGAGCGAGTGAGTGCCAGGAGCAGGGCAGGCAGGGCCAAGGCGGAGAAGGAAAAAGCGACGCGCCGCGGCGCAGGCTCAGACGCGTGTTTCGCGTACGCGCTCCGATTTCTTTCCCGATTTGGCGCTGCGCATCTTTCGGCCACAAGACAAACAAAAGATTCCGCCCTGCCTCGTTTGCCGTCTCGCGTCGCCATCTGGAACACGCGCGCGTTCTTTCGGGATCATGATGCTGGACAGATGTTAGCGATGGCCCTGCGCTCGAGCCGCGCAACCGGGCGATAGGCGGGCGGATCTACTCGACGTGCCGAGTCTCGACGGTCCTCCGGCTGGGCAGCTGGATCTCTTGGACACGAGCTCGTCCCAAAATCACAATTTTCAATCGTACAACACGTGTGCGATTGCGATCTGTATGGCTCAGCTGAAGTTGCTAATCGTGGGTATCGACTGTGCCGTCTGATCATTTGGTCGCATCTCTGCCATATTGACAAGGGGTCAGGCCAGTTGCTCAGGAAGTATTGATGATTGCTAGTCGCCCGCGCGTTGCAATATCAATTGCTCTTGTGATCTTGCTCTTTACGCCAAGACTTGACGCCGAAGCTCAAGTTGTTGCGCAAGCGACTTGTCGTAACGATGCATGCTCTTTTCAAACTGTAGCCAAAGTTAATCATCAAGGCAGTCTGACCCGACATGCGCTGCCGATGATATCTTGGGAGTCCCTGGAGGTTCGAAAGTTCTTCGGCTCAGATCTGTCCCATTGGCGTCGCGATCTGACTCGCTGCCAATTGACCTCGACTGTCTTTTCAGCCTGACACTCGCGACTGAGGGCCGAAGCCAACTGTCACAGCCTCTCAGCAGATCCGAAACAAACGCGTCTGTTCATCGAACGCGTCGCGAACCACCTTGATCTCTTGACGCGGTATACGTCGACAACCGAACAGTAAGCTCGCTCGCGGCCCTCAATATCGTATTGGAAGCGCCTGATGAACCGTTCTGGGGTAGTGCTCGGCGACAACGCACAACTACTCGTAGTCGAGTCGCACCGGTCTCTCCAAACCCGGTCTCTCCTACCGTACAACTCGAACACGGTGCGCACGGTCATTCGAGAGAGCCACAACTTGGCCGAATCAGTCAACGCGACTGCCGCGCCGTTCGTCGGGACTCAAGGCGTTCAACCGACACCCGGAGTCTCGGCAGAATTGACCATCTCGGCCTACGCGGCGAACCGCAACAAGCGTGCGTTGTACGTGTACCACCAACAGCGAGTCGACACGATCAAAGACAAATTCTGGGAGAAGGGCGGAGTCGCAAGCAACGTGTTTGCGCAAGGAATGGAGACAAGGCAAAACATGACCACTTTCGATGAGGCGTTCGCAAAGGGTTACTCGGATTTGTGCCTACAATTCAAGACGAGCTGGTACGGAGGAGGAGCGCGAGCCCGGGACGCCTTCATGGACGACGAAGATTTCGACGAGGCTGAAGACGAACCCACCCAGTTGATGGATGCTGTCGATCTCTTTGGCGGCGGGACCGACATTGCACCTCCGAAGGACCTCATGGTGGACGTGCGCGTGATCAAGGACATGGGCGAGGTCGAATTACTCAGCGGGAACAGGATCAACCTCGAGAAGGGCAAGCAGTATTTCTTGCCTCGGGAAGACGTCGAGGCGATGGTCGTCAGTGGGGCAGTCGAGCTGGTCGAGTAAGCGTAGGGTAAGACTATGCTCTGCGCAGATATCGCGCTCGAAACTGGACTGCGGTCAAACAGATTCTCAAGCGAGCGGTGTAAGCCTGTTTTCCTCGTGAGATCTCGTGTGCCCGACCATGCTGAACCGTTCCTCTTGCAGCAGCCAAGACAACGTCTCACGCTGTTGCAGAAGAGGACAGCCGTACCCTGCAGGGCAGTGCTGTGGCGATGCCGGATAGATCCCGTAGATCCCGTCGGATCGATCCGAGGATGGGAGTGTTTCGGGCGGCTTGCCCTTGGGCTACGCACAGGTGTCGCTGGACACGCTGCAAGATTTTTACCACACCGGAGAAGTAACAGGAAAGGCCTCTGCTGCCGCATGATCGCGCATCGATTACCTGCTCCGCACCAAAATCGATGAACTGGATGGTTATTTGTGTTTAATTCGACGCAATGCTCAAGCCTATCGATCGCATGGTGAATGACATGTGAGCTGTGCGAGAAACGATGCGAGTGAGGTGGTCGCCGATAAGCCAACGAAGGAAAAGTCGGACAGCGCTCGCTCGGCGTTCGCCTCCCTTTCTCTTGCTCAGCCCTCTCGCCCACCGCCTGTCTTTGATCCATCATGCTCGCTGTCGATTCCGTATGTGCTCGTCAGAGACTCTGCTGCGATGGATGCGCGCTGTTACTGACGAACGTTGTGCGGTGTGATCGATGTGTCGTCGAATGTTGGGAAATCCTCAACAGTCGTCCAACTCGCTCAGCTGGCTCGCGAACCTCTCCATCCCGCCCACGGCGGAGGAGGGACTCCAGCACAAGTCCCTGCGCAAGGTAAGATGCTGTTCCTGTCTCAGGAACGAGGAGACGGAGGTGGAGGCGAACGAGACGAGCTGCGAAACGCTCTCGAACGCCAGCATCTGTCTTGATGTCACCAAAGACGGCTCAGGAAGCTTTTAGAGCACCTGTGGTACAACTTGAGACCCGCCACGCGCGCGATCAAGCTGTGCCAATCCCGTCCACCGGGTTGGCTGATGCGGGCAGGGGCCTTTCAATTCGTTCAACTCGTCGTCCGTATACTCGATATTGTGCGCTGACAAGCTCCTGTACCTCTTGTTTCATGTGTAGACCTCGATCATCGCGACCATCGGTATGTTTTCGTAGTGACTGTGTTGATCGAGAGGATCATTCGCTCACCATGATTCGCCCTCGTCCTCTAGGCCCCAAGACCAACTCGCCCGAGATGATCCAGAAGCTCCGCGCTGCCGGTGTCAACGTCGGTGCGCTGCGATTTCCCTTTTCGTACATCACTTGCCTCGCATGACGCTCATCCTCATGACGATTCGCACCTCAGTTCGCATGAACTTCTCGCACGGTTCCTACGAGTACCACCAGTCTGTCATTGACAACACCAGGGCCGCCGCCTCGCGTCAGTCGCGCGCCGATTCTCCCGTTACCAAGCGCGCGAGGATTGACGGTCTCCCCACCACAGAAACCGAGGGTCGTCCTCTTGCCATCGCGCTCGACACGGTGCGTCACGCTCGATGTCTGTCATCTTGAGCCTGTACCCCTTGCTGACAAGCGCGATCGATTTTCAATTATCAGAAAGGACCCGAGATCCGCACTGGTAACATGGTCAACGACACTGACGTGCGCTATTTCATCTCGTCTTCGGCGCATTACTACTGTCATTCTTCTGACTGGGCCTTCCCATGTGCGCTGAATGCAGATCAAGATCAACGCTGGACACAAGATGATCTTCTCGACCAACCCCGAGTACGCAACCAAGTGCGACGACAAGGTCATGTACGTCGACTACACCAACCTCCCCAAAGTCATCCAGCCCGGCAAGCCCATCTACGTCGACGATGGTATCCTCTCGTTCAACGTCCTCGCCATCCACGAGGACTCGCTCGAGGTTGAGGCTGTCAACAACGGCACGCTCTCGTCCAAGAAGGGTGTCAACTTGCCCGGAACCGACGTCGACCTCCCTGCCATCTCGCAGAAGGACAAGGACGACCTCTCGTTCGGTGTCAAGAACGGTGTCGACATGATCTTTGCCTCTTTCATCCGTCGTGGCCAGGACGTCAAGGACATCCGTGCTCACCTCGGTGAGGCTGGCAAGAACATCAAGATCATTGTCAAGATTGAGAACCTTCAAGGTGTCGCCAACTTTGACGAGATCCTCCGCGAGACCGACGGTGTCATGGTTGCCCGTGGTGACCTCGGAATCGAAATCCCCGCGTCGCAGGTCTTCATGGCCCAGAAGATGATGATCGCCAAGTGCAACCTCGCCGGCAAGCCCGTCATCTGCGCTACTCAGATGCTCGAATCGATGACCGTAGGTTGTCCCGTTCTGAGCGCTGCTTCAAGGGCGCGACTGACGCTTGCATGCTCCCCATTCGCCAGTACAACCCCCGTCCCACCCGTGCCGAAGTTTCCGATGTCGCCAACGCCGTCCTTGACGGAGCTGACTGCGTCATGCTTTCGGGAGAGACCGCCAAGGGATCTTACCCTATCGCTGCCGGTGCGCCTTGCTCTTCCACTTATACTGCAGGCTTTCGCTGATTCATGACCTGCACAGTCGAGATGATGGCCGAGACCTGCCTCCTCGCCGAAGCGACCATCTGCTACCCTCCCCTCTTCAACGAGCTCCGCTCGATGACCCTCCGACCGACCCCGACCTCGGAGACCGTCGCCATGGCTGCGGTCGCTGCCGCGATCGAGCAGAACGCCGGTGCCATCATTGTCATGTCGACTTCCGGCAACACTGCCCGTCTCGTCTCCAAGTTCAAGCCCCACTGCCCCATCATCACGAGTGAGTCTTTTTCCTCGATTATGGCCTCTTCTGCCTATCTCTACCTCAGTGACTGATGTGGCCCTCTACTTGCAGTCACTCGCAACGAGCAGACCTCGCGCCAGCTCCACCTCCACCGAGGCTGCTACCCCATGTTCTACGAGGCGCCCAAGCCTACTTCGGACGAGGGATGGCAAGTCGACGTTGACAACCGTATCCGATACGGACTCTCGCGTGGACTCGAGCTCGGCATCGTCAGGAAGAACGACACGATCGTCGCGATCCAGGGATGGAGGGCTGGAGGAGGATCGACCAACACCGTACGCCGCCCATCTCCTGTATCTCTGTTGCCTTCGAAACAAGCTGACCTTTCCTCCCGGGTCTGTCGTTGCAGATGCGTGTCCTTTCGGTCCCCGAGTCGGACAAGGCGCTTGTCCTCCGCCCTGTCGAGAACTAAACAACCCTTCTCAGCCATCTGATCGATCCCCTCGCCTGTCTCTCTCTCCCTAAAATTCGGGATCCTATATTCCCTATATACCGAGATCTCCTCTTCCATGCTGTTTTGTTCCACAAATGTCGTCTCTTTCTGTTCCTCTGGTCTCTTTCTGGGCTTTCTCTCACCCGAATGGGCGCGGTGCGATCCTCGCAAACTCTCTCTCTCTCTTACTCTGCGATCGGAACCCTTGTGCAATTTTAGAGGCTTGGTTTTCCGATCTATCAGCGTTTGTCACCGCGAGAATCTGTAAATCGTCCCTACAGTAATCGAAATGTTTGAATTATTGCCCCACATTGCCCCACTTGAACCTTTCATGTTTTCCCCGCAATTGGGATCGATCTCTTTCTTCCTCTTCCCTTCCCCTGCCACCACCATAACTATCACTACCACCCCTACTGCCTTCAGCGCTACCGTTGATGCGGAAACCAGTCCCATCTTACACATTACTCGCCCTCGTAGTCGAGAAACCGCCCGTTAAACCATGCTTGCCCGATAGATCTTCACATTGGCCATCTACCTCATGGAGTTCGCTGACATGATTTCGCACCGCCTGGACAGTCCCCTCCAAATGTCTACACCCAACCACAACATTAGTAAACCACCTCGCGGCCCCCCTTGCCTTCCCCCCACTTCCATGCGTACGGACGTGGCCATAATAGAGCTCAGGCGTACAGCAATACTACTACTACTACTACTACTACTACTACTACTACTACTACTACTACTACTACTACTACTACTACTACTACTACTACTACTACTACTACTACTACTACCACTACCACTACCGTGCCCTCTGCAACTCTCAATCGATGCAAGCCTCCGCCTCTTCCGCCCAACGCTCATTTTACCCCCTCTTCCGCATGTCGAACCGGCCCACGCGCTTTCTATGAATTTCAACGTATCCCTGCAGTACCGAATGATATTAGTACCGTATGATATTTTGCTTCCCCTTACTGCTCCGATCCCATCCCTACTGTATACCCTATAGACGAGAAATACATAACCCTTACTGTACCAATTTGATGCACTTGCCGCAACACTTTACCCTTATTGCAAAACATTATCCACTTCCCCAGCGGAAGCACAGCTACGAATCTGTTCCCATTGTCTACCAACAGCTAGCCGCCCCGGTGCACGCTTTGGCAAATCATTCTGCTCGGCTTCTGGGTTCTTCGGGTAAAATCATTCTATGCGGATGATCACGAGTAGACATGTTGTACATAGCCGTGAGGCTATAATGGCCTGGCGGGGCTTCCCGCTATGGTAGAGTGATTTGGCCGCTGGGCCGCGCAGTTTGAATCGATCTCTCACTCATCTTAAGCGAAACCTTCGAGGCTGGTCACCATGTCGGAAGCTCACGTTCAAGCTGCTGCATCTGGCGAATCGACGTCGTCTCGAAAGGAGCCTCTCGCGCTGCCCGCCCCACCCACTGCTTCGGACGCGCCGATCAAGTTGGACGTCGGGACGGGCGAGTCGGTCTCGCTGTACGACCGACTGGGTCCCACAGTCGTCAACTCGGACGGTGTCAGTATCTTTGCTTCGTTTTCCCAGGTCTTCCCGAGCTCTATCTGGTCCAACGGATGATTTGAGGCTATCTCTCTCTATGATGTTCCTTGCGAGACTGACTCGCTCTCGCGTTTGTAACAGACTCTCTCAAGAATTGTCGGGTGGTCAGAAATGGGTCCGAACGAAAGGACTCGGATATTGCGAGTGCTCGGTAAACGCAACGCGATCAGGCTCGAAGCGAAAAAGGACGAACTCTCGAGAGCTCAAGCTCCCATCGGGGATGATCTTGCCGTTCAACAAGACCAGGTGCACCAGGAGCTATGAAGAACGACTCCTCCAAGAATTCGTCTCCGCTGGATCGGCAGCTTGGCGCTCGCGGAAAAAGACGATTTGTGAGTAGGCCGTTTGTTTCTTCTGCTTTTTTTCGGATAGCTCACTGCTCTGTGATGACTAGGATGCACGGTATCATCGATTGGATCTCGACCAGCGACTCTGAGAAAATGCATCCGGATCGTTAGGCAAGCCGACGTCCAGCCACGAGGGATTCCTGTAAGAAGAGCGTGTAGGAGCGGAGGTTCTTCGGTACTCGGAGAGGAAGAACCTGCATGGATGAGTAGGTGCTCATTTAGCCGGTCTATCTGGTGGAGAATGCTCTTGTAGTCACGAGAACCCGAGTGCACGAAATTCTGATAGGACAGCCTGTGCGTTGCGGCACCTTTTTCGAGGGGGACTCGGCAATGGTACACCTTGTCTTGTGTTCTCGTATCCTTGTATTCTGTAACTCTGTGATGTTGCAGTAAGAAACGCTACAACTCGATTACGGCGGTGGGTTTTGATTTTATTGCTCACGCGCGCCTGACTTTCGAGTTGCGGTGTCGCGCTTTCCATATTTCTCTGCGTTTCCTAGTGCCTGCATCGCTCTCGGCTCACAGTAAGTTTGCCGCTCTATGGGTTCAAACAAGCATGGTGCTGAACAGGTCCTTTGGGCATAAAGCAGCTTGCAAATGGCTACAGTTCTCGCTTCATCGCGAAGAGCTCTCGCCAGTGGTTCGACCGCGGCGCTACTCGATGTGCTCGCTCCAGCAGCGTTCTCGACCCATTTTGTCAGGTCCCGTCGGCGGGCGCACTCCGCCTCGCATGTCACGAACCCTGGACCCGTTCCTTCAACTTCGACAGCTCCGGCTTCAGCCAGCAACTCGGACAAACCATCTCGCAAGCAGCGTCAGAAAGCGAGACGTGAATCTGGAGAGCCCCCAGTACGGGTCCAACGCGGCAGACCTCCCGCATCGCCTCGAGCGCCCTCGGCTGTCGACCTCTTGTCCCAGATTCGCAACACGGCTCCATCTGCAGCGACGTCCGATCCGGCAATTCAACAGCATAACGAGGCAGTCCTCTCAATCGTGCGGGGAACACGTGATGCGAGACGTGACTACAGTCAAGCATTCACGCAGGGCTGGGTCCCCATCAGGAACGCTGGGCAGGTGGCGAGGCTGCAAGCGAAAGATCTCGCAAAGGCCCTCAGAGCGTGCAGTCTCGCAGAACGAAACCGCGAACCCGGCTACGATTGGAAGCAGGTCAAGGAACTTGCGCTGTGGCTCATGGGTGAGAAGGACATGGCCGGACTCGTCGAGTGGGCCTGGTCGTCGATCGAACTCGGCCCGTTAGGTTGTCAGCACGTCGTCGAAGTGTGGGAAGCCTTCATGCGTGGCGAACATCTCGCCCTGCGTGAAGGACCTGCCGCGATCAACTGGGCTTATCAACCAACTCGCGGCTTCGCCCCGACAGCTACCCCAACTCCGATTCCTTCGAAACCCCCAGTGTTCTTGTTCGCAGCGTACGTCGCGGCCAAATCAGTCTCCTATCGCCACAGCACCACTCGTCCGCCTTTCGTCGCCCTGTTGCCCGACCTCCTCGACCCTACATTCCCTGCTTTGCAACGATGGCTGAACCACCCAGACGCCGAGAAATGGATCAATCGCGCCTTCGCAGCCCGCGTCTACGACGAAGATCCGGACGCGTTCTCATCGGCGGTCGCATGGCTGCGACAAGTCGCTCTCGCCCAGATCTGGTACGAGAACCCTTTGCAGCCGGGACTCGCACTCACGCAGCACGTCCGAGGCGCGTTCCAGCGCAGTGCGCATCAGCAAGTGTGGGAACTGTGGTTCTCGTTGACCCAGGCGATCGACAACCAAGAATATCGATGGATTTCGACCGAGAAATGGAATTCGGACACACGGCAGGCTTGGACAAGCGAAGAGGACGACCGCGCAAAAGCGGAGGAGTCGCCAGTCACAAGCGGGCCAGAGTCTATCACGGAACATTCTGCTATTCCATCAACGCAAGTTGCGCCAGAGTCGACGTTGCCGCTAAGAGGGGTGACCCTGCCGGCACTCTTGACGCAGTCGACTGTCAACGCGTTCCTCTCGGGATTTGTGCGGGCCCGGTCACTCGAGCAGGCAAACGAGCTGTGGGCATGGCTCGCGAGTCGTTCTCCCCCGCTCAAGCCAGGAATCGTCACCTGGACGGGGCTCTTGACCGGTTACGGGCAACGAGGAGATCTGAACGCGGTTGAGAACACCTGGTCCGACCTGATCAAGTCGGGAACGACCCCCGACCTGCGAGCGTGGTTGGCCCGAATCGATGCGTACTTTCACGCCAAGGAGAGCGACGAGGCCCTGAGGCTCTCGGAACTCATGAGGGCGGACCAGGATGTGCAGCGTGAAGTTCGAAATGAGCTTGGAGGTCGGATGCCAGAGGTCGTCGGGGACAAACTCATCAGCGGACTACTCTCGAACGGCAAGCCAGAAGACGCGGAGAAGCTTCTTGCCGACATGGAAGCTGCCGGCTCGCCGCCCACGATTCGAGCCGTCAACCTGTTCCTCAAGTACTACACGCGGGGCAACAAGCCTGATCTGCCAGCGGTTGTGCGCATGCTCAAGCTCGTCACGGAGCGCAATCTCGAAGCCGACGTCTACACGTACACGACGGTGCTCGTGGCTCTGCTTCAAGGGGGTCAGCAAGATGCGACGGCAAAGACGATTCGCATCATGGAGGCCGCGCGAGTCAAGCCTACCGTCACGACCTATGGCGCAATCATCAGTGCGCTTACGCAGTCTGGAAACGCGGAACAGCTTTCGGCTGCAGTGCAGGTGCTCGAAGAGATGGAAGGACGCAAGATGCCGACGAACGAGATCATCTACACGTCGCTCATCCAAGGGTTCCTGCGGGCGATCCCGCTGACCCCACTCGAGCTCGACCAGGCCAGCATGAATACAGACGCGCAACATCCGTATCTACGAGCCGCGTTGACCCTCAAGACTCGCATGGAACGACGAGGCCTCTCGTTGAACCGGATCGGGTTCAACTCCTTCCTCGCGTCAGCGCTTGCATTACGGACCGATTACGGGGTCGAGCTCGCGCTGCGGCTGTACAAGGAGATGAAGCGCCGCCCGGGCATGATCTCAACTTTGGCTGCTCCTGCCGAGGATCGTGCGGACGAAGCGGTCCCCGAAGGACCTGGACGAGGTCAGAACACAACGGCCTCGGACACGTACTTCATCCTGCTGGACGGTTTCACCAAGATGAAGGACTGGGGCCGTGCACGAGCGATCGTGAGGGAGATGGCTGCAAACGGATTCGAAGTGCGGAACAAAGGGTTGAAGCGGCTCGTCGATCGTCTGACCTGAGAAAATGATTTGCTGCCAATCGGAAATCACCTTTTGCCAGTGCGATTTGTCCCTGAATGCGCCGGGATCATGCTAGAGCGAGGCGAGCGGAAGCAATGGTTTTTCGAGGGGCACCGTCGGCCAAACCTTCACGCGCTTGCCCCCACAAACTGAACTTTCTCGGCAATTCTTCCTTTGACTCTCTCGCTCACTATACCTGCACTGCAACATGAGGTAAGACACAAGTCTGTACCGCCAGTCGGAGATCGCGCTCGGGGACTGACACACCCACTCTCTGCGTATGCTTTCGACAAATCGCCTCCACTTGTATTCGGCACTCATCGTCTCTCGCTCGTTCGACTGTCACACACCAGCTCGTTCCAGTTCCTCGATCAGAAGCCGCTTCCGTGCTATGTCGATGGCGAGGCGTTCACTGGAGGGGCGACATTCGATGTCAAAGACCCCCACGACACTTCGACCGTCCTGCACACCGTCTCGTCCATCACCGTCCAGGATGTACCCAAAGTCGTAGAGTCTGCACACAGAGCACAGAAAAGCTGGGCCAAGGTACGACCTGTTTCCTGCGATCACCCGAGTCTCACGCTCTGCTTGAATTCGCTGACTTTTGCCGGACCACTCGACTTTCGATCGACATTGACAGACCTCCGCGGCTACGCGCAGATCTATCTTCCTCAAAGCGGCTGCGATTCTGAGAGAGCGAACGGCCGAATTTGCCCAGGTGGAAGCGCACGAGACGACTTCAACCACGGCGTGGGCCGGGTTCGAGTGCGGTCTCGCGATCGACTCGATCGAGGAAGTCGCGGCAGTAGCGACGGCCGCTCTGCGTGGCGAGATCGCTTCCACGCCGAGCGATCAGCGAGCATGTAAGGACTTCGCTGCAGAATCGATGACATTTGTCGAAGAATACCCGAGCTGATCATGTCGCGAATACGTCTCATACACCTCAGTCATCGAACGCGTTCCTTTCGGAGTCGTCCTCGGATGCGCCCCTTGGAATGCTCCAGTGAGCTCGAATCTCGTCGATCCGTTCTGCGCACGGTCACTCTGCTGATATTCAGCGCTGTAAAGCTTACCCTCGGTCAACGCGCCTGTCTCCAACCGATCATGGCTGGAAAGTGAGTTGTGAACTCGGAACGCCGAGCCCCCTGAGCACTGACGTGTTTCATGCGGAAACAGCTCGGCGATCCTCAAGACTTCCGAAATCTCCCCCCGCACCCATATGATCATTGCCGAAGTCATGGCAGCCGCCGGCCTCCCCGATGGTGTTCTCTCCATCGTGCACGTGTCTCCGAGTGATGCCGCCGACGTGGTGGAAGCATTCATCGCGCATTCCGCCGTACGCAAAGTCAAGTGCGTCCTGGCCGTCTCTTGTTGATTGGTCCCGTCCGTGCAGGGCCTGATTCCCCTCGTTTGTGTCTCGCATCTTTGCAGCTTCACTGGTTCAACCCGAGTCGGATCGATCATTGCCGCCTCTTGCGGCAGACACATCAAACCTGTCACGCTCGAGCTAGGAGGCAACGCGCCTGCGATCGTGTGCGAGGATGCTGATCTCGAACACGCCGTCAACGCGATCAAGTTTGGCGCATTCTTCCATTCGGGCCAGTACGTCGCAGTGTATTGCCTCTCGTTCCGCCGTCTCCGTTCGTTGACTCACGCTTGCCGATTTCGCCCACAACAGAGTATGCATGGCGACGCAGACCGCCATCGTTCACGAATCGATCGCGGACAAGTTTGTCGAGCTCTTCAGCGCGAAGCACCCGCGCGCATCGAAGGAGCCCACCGCGCCGATGCGAGGTCTGTTCACGGAAGCGTCTGCCAAGCGGACGCGGGAGATTGTCGAGGACGCGTTGAGCAAAGGAGCCAAGGTGGTCGCCGGTTCGTCCAAGCTTGAAACATCGGGCAACATTGTCCAGCCGAGGTTGCTGCGCGGCGTGACGGACAAGATGCGAATCTTCAAAGAGGAAATGTTCTCACCTACGTTCTCGTTGGTGACGTTCAAAAAAGACGACGAAGCCATCGCGATCGCAAACGACAACGACTGTGAGTTAAAGCTTTTTCGCCCGTGCTTCCAGGTTTGCGGGAGGTGAGTGCTTGCGCTGATATCATGCCGATCGCTTGGTACCGGTAGATGGACTCGCTGCGGCAGTGTTTACGAAGGACACCTCGCGGGGATACAAGATTGCGCGCGAAATCGAGAGCGGCATGGTCCACCTCAACGGTGTAGGTTTCACTCCCTCGACCGATTCCATCCGAGCGAGACTCGGTGTTCAGAGGCTAAGTGGTCTTGTCATGCTAGGCTACGATCCACGATTCGGCGCAGATGCCGCACGGAGGAACCAAGTCTTCAGGATTCGGCAACTTCAACGGCATCGAGGGTATCCGGTCAGTTTCCCTTCGTTTGGTCGCTGGTGTTGTTGTCCAATTGAGCGGCGACTGATCGTCGGCTTATTCCTTCAATAGAGAATTCACTCAGCGCAAAGTGATCACCATCAACGAGCCTCACCCTTACCCTGCGCCCGAGTAGCGAAAGCGACTCATTCAGTAGGCATCGAGACTCTTCCGTCCTTGTGAAATGTAAAACATCTAGTAGTGCCACATGTGAATTGCTTGGCATCGAGAGCGTAATCTTTGATATTGCGATTCCGGGGAGGCTTTTGCGCAGACGGAAAAAGATCAGAGTGCGTCATCAGTTTCTCCCCCTCTTGCTCCCGAGATCCACCACAGCATGAGTGCCGCTGCACGCAAGTCGCAGGTGGGCGACGGACCGTACTCGGCCTCGAACGAGATCACGACCCTCGACGAGGCGCCCCCGATGGAGCCGCCGTCATCGCATCCGCAACCCCGCAGCGTCAGAGGAGATCAAGTTGATGCGAACGAGCGTACCGCCTTGCTCGGGCAGAGACGGCAACGAGACCAAGATTCGGCCGTTGAAGCTGCTGTCGTCGTGACCAGGAAGCCGTGGTCGTTGCGGATCGACTTCTGGGTCGCAGTGCTGTTGCTCAGTCAGTCCCGCCTCGCACCACCTACCGTCTCGAGATTGCCCACTGACGTCTCTTTGCATTCTTTCCAAAGTTGCGAATGGCTACTTCTGGACGATGTCGCTCGCATCGGTCAAGAGTCCCTACATGCAGCACACGGCACTCCCGCCTCATCGTGGTTCAATGTTCCTCCCCATCTGGATCAGCTTCTTGTCCTGCGTCACCAATACGCAAGTCTCCTTCCGTTCCCCCGCCCATTCCCACGGAGGTATCCACGGACTGACCTCTTCTCACGTCGGACCTTGAACAGCCTCTCGATCCTTGCGTTCGTGTTCCCTCACGAATCGCCAATTCTCTCCAAATTCACCTCTGTCGGAACAACCATTGTCGCATTCATCGCTCTCATCGTCATCGTCTCTGTCACCCAATTGCGCGTGGTCGAAGGTGCATTGACCGCGATCCTGCTCGGCCTGTTCATCGTCTCGAGCATCCACGCTGTCATCTCGGCCTCCCTCACGGATCGTTACGCTCCGCTCCTCGCACCTGCCGATGACCTCGACCCTGAAGTCGATGGTGGCTGCTTCGCATCCTTCAAGCGCGTCTGCGGATACACCGCCTCGTTTGTCGGAATCAGTCTGCCTCTCGCGCTCGGCCACATCGCGATCCTCGTCGCGACCGCCCTCATCGCGATTGGAGTCATCATCCGGGCGATCGACGCGTCGGTCGAGCAGCCTGGTCAGCGCTGGAAAGTCGACCCTTGGCTCTGGACCAGGAGCTACTTCCCGTGAGTTCTACATGAGTCGTCCGAACTCGCGTCCACACCGTGGCCTGGCTGACCCAAGGAGTACGAACCTGCTTGACAGCGAGCTTGGCCGAGGATCGCTCACTCAAGGCTTCAGAGGCCACTACTACCGCGTCCACCTCGCCTGCCGCGGAATCGGCCTCGACGACCCTCCGTACTTGAATTCGGCAACGGCTGCTCCTGTCAATTCGAGCGCGACCTTTGGCCGCCCGACCGTCCGTCGCACGGTTTTGGTCGAATCGGAACAAGGTGTTCCTGGAGCGGTCGATGCCGAATGGCTCGTCAAGATGCTTAGGGAAGGCGACCTCAACAGTGGCGATGTCGAGACGAGGGTCTGCTTCTGGGACCGACCTGGGTCAGCTTCTTTCGTTCTCGTTCGCCAGGCCTGTTCATCCAGCCACTGACAGCCAGAAACTGCTCCTTCCACAGCTATGGCTTCTCTGACTCGTCTGCCACCTCGTCGACTCCTCACGTCGTCTCGGCTCTCACTCAAGCTCTTTCGGTTTCGGGTGAACTGGCTCGACTCGAGCCTCCTCCTTCGCTCGAGAACGCAAGCGAAGACCAAGACACTGACGACGACATGGCGCCGACGCCTCTTGCCCGCTCGGGCTTCATTCTCGTTTCGCGCGGCAAAGCGACGATGGTTACGACGCTGTTTGCGTCCTTGCACCCTCGCCTCGTGCACTCGTTCTTGTACATCAACCCGTACGCGCCTTCAACGACGTTGCACAAGTCGGCGCGATCGAGTCTCAATGTTGTGCCGACGTTCTTCACCCGCACACTTCCGGCAATCTACACGGACCTCGGACTCAACCGGTTGTACTGGACTCTGAAAGGAGTCACGCGCCGTCGACGCGTGTTTGCTCGCGAGGGCGAACGCATCAATGGTCAGATTGAACGCGCGTGGGTTCAGGAACGGTACGAGGCGGACCGAGGCAAGAAGTCGGATGGTGCGAAAGCATGGGACACCCGACGAGGTCGATACCCGACTCGACCGACTTGGGTTCTAGGTGCCGGTGGAGGAGGCAAAGAGGTCGAGGGACAACGATTCGTCGACGAGATTGTCGGTGAGAACTTGCGCAAGTGGGACAAGAAGTGGAAGGGAGGCAAGGATGGATGCAACGGAGGTGAAGGATGGGAACGAACGTGCCGGGACGCGATCAAAGAACTCCTTCATCTCGACTGAGTGTCAAACTCAAAAGACGATCCTCGTGTACGAGCAAACTCGAACCATCCCTCTCTGTCTCTCTCTCTCTCACTGTGATCCATCTTGAACGAAATGCTCTGCTAGTTTACATTGTCATAAATTTTCTGTGCCCTGTCTCTGCGTGTGAAATTGATTCACTTTTTGTAGCCTGTCCACGCAGTCGAATCTAGAGAGAGCGCGGAAGGTTGCGGGACCAACGTACGACAGAGCTGCAGTGCAGAACATAGGCAGGGGATATAAGGGAGGATAGCGCACAAACAAAACACGAAAACAGGGATGCGAATCATGAGAAGGGGTACAGACACCCATTCAGGGGTGTGACAGATGGGGATCAAACATAAGACCGCGGAGGGGGAGGAAAGCTGGAAAAAGTACAGAAGCGAAAACGAACCGCCGAACGCTCCTTTTCAAGTCGCTTGCATTAGACCTTTCTTCCTGCGTCCGTCGAGAGGCCCGATCGCAGTTTTGCCAGATCCGAGTTTGATTTCTTTCTCTTCGACAAACCCTGCCTCGATTCCTCTGACCGTGTTCGCCGCTTTCTCGGCTGCCCATCCAACCGCCTTTTTCGGAAGGTTGACCGGCCAGAACAAGTACCAAGTGATTCCTCGCTCGTACCATCCGAGCTCGGTTCCACCTCGACGACCTTTTGTACGCTTGTGGTTGCCACCATTCGAAGGTGCAGATCCTGCATCGTACGTAGGCAACGCAAACACGTGCCCGAGGACCCTGCCGAGGAACGTCGCAAAGTCCAATTCGCGGGACCGTTGACGATCCTGTTCGAGCTCTTCCAACACGGCCTGTTGTTGTTGGCTGACCTCGATCGATTCGTCGAGGCGTTGCGACAAGAGTGTGAACCGTTCCTCCGACGTCAATCGGAGGTATTCTTCCTTGCGGTTGAACCGGCGGACAGCTTTCGACAAGGCGTTGAGTGGCGCGTCGACTCCATCACGCAACGCACGCACGTCCGATTTGGTCGCGAACGCGCGTGAGAGTTGTACGAGGTCGTTCTCGAGCTTGTCGACACGTTTGCGCAAGAGGTACACTTCGGTCGACGGGTAGTGCACGACCTCTTGATGATACAATGACTCTGTGAGGATAGAGCGGGTCCAAAGAGCGAAAGAATCAGGTCCGACTGAACACTCGGGGTTCAAGAGAGTGACAACGCACGATGTTTGAGCAAAGAGACAAAGTGGAGGAAAGGCTTGACGGTGGTCGCGATCGCAAACATGTTGATCAAGGTCGGATTGATGTAGCGATCGGGATCGGACAGGAGCGTGCGGACGTAGTTCAGGAGGTAAGCGCCCACGGCGGGAACGACGGCGGTGGCGAGAAGCGCGACCATTTCGTTGCGGCGGAGTGCCGCAGCTGAGGCATCACGCTCGCGTTTTGCGAGGGGATCAGAGTCGACTGAAGACTCGCCGGTGACGGATTGCGGCAGAGTCACGCGAGTGTGCGATGCGTAATACATTTCCCACGGGACCTTGACGAGCTGGTACAAGTAGAACGCAACGAGGAGCAGGAGGATCGCATCACTCCAATTCTCGGCTCGGCCATGGATGATCGAGAGGAGAGGCGGCAGGGCGACGAGGGCGAGCGGCAGGTGATGCCACGCGTTGGTCTGTTCCGCTTCGTGATGCGAGTTCCACTCGTCGTGAGTTGCAAAAATGTGTGGATCCTTGGGCGGCTGCAGCTTGGTCCTCCTGGTTGGTTGCGCCGCAGGTGCTGCTTCTCGCGGGATGCGAGTCGATGCCATCGCGGCGGGCACAGCGCGCGAGGATGATGCCTTTCGAGCGATCGCGGGGTTCGAGTCTTCTCCTGACGCAGGCGGGGTCAGAGGCTTGTCCTGAGGGTAGCCTCGGAGAGGATCGAAGTGATCGGCGCCGAGTGCAGCTCCACTCGTCTCGCGCGACTGCTTTACGGGAGTCGCCACGGTGTCGGATTGAGCGGACAGAGTACCAAGGAGAGCTGATGTCGAGTCGAGTCGATCAGACTCGCGATTCAGGCGAGTGCAAGGTGAAGCGGACGATAGCGAGATGAGACGAGGGAATTGT
Organism: Sporobolomyces koalae; assembly: GCF_050403365.1. Lineage (NCBI taxonomy): Eukaryota > Fungi > Basidiomycota > Microbotryomycetes > Sporidiobolales > Sporidiobolaceae > Sporobolomyces > Sporobolomyces koalae. The sequence goes on from NW_027481740.1 coordinate 97,318, forward strand.
GCACGCGCGCTCGACGTTTGCGATGTCATCCCGTTCTCGTCGACCGGATCACGCCTCTTTTCGCTCTTTTAAAGGTCTCGGACCCCGTACGATAGTACTGCAAGCCCACACGAGGCTCTCTGGGGTTGTAATCCGATAGGTGTCAATTGATTTTCGTATCAAACGCTGGTCGCCTCTTCCTGCGCATTAACCTTGTCGCTCGGAGATGGAAGCCGTCCTCATCACGCGCAACTCGACGACCGATGCTCACGGCAACCTCACGACGTCTGATCTGCGCCTCGAGGTGACCCTCGCAGGTGCGTACTGTCCCTCTAACCCTGCTTCCCGTGCTTCTCCCGTTTGCTAAGCCTCTCTCGGACCTCCGCAGGCAAGACGAGTGGTCCGCGCGAGACGATCGAATCAGTGTGGGTCAGCACGTCGGATGTACCCTTATCGCTGTTTGACATTTGAACCTAAAACATGCTCCACCTTCTGCAGTCCTGCTTCTGAATGGGCTCGCGCTCCGTCCCGTGGAACACATCCGGGGGTCGCTCAAGAAAAGTCTGTCGTCGACCTGTACGTTTCAGCTTGTTTCCGTTCCAGGTTCTTGCGCCGACAAGCCATAAATCGTACTTGTTCGCAGGTCCTACAAGCCACATGCAATCCCAGGTTTTTCGGCTTTCGGAACCGACGAGCCGAACGAGTTTGCGACATTCACCACCGGAAGAGAGATCTTTCGCTCGTCCCAGGATGTGCGTACTCGAGCCTCTCGCTACATATCGAGCTGCTTCACCTTGTACTGAAGCTCCTGTCTCTCACAGCTCCGCGAAGAATGCGAGGACGACCTGCGCTCGTTTGCCGAAAAGAGCGATCACACAGAGGTAATTGAAACCTTTTCGACTCTTGCTCGAGTCCCGCTTCTGAAACTCATCTCCTTCCGCATCATTGAAGGGCTTTATGCTGAGCACTTCCATCTCGGACGGATTTGGAGGATTCACCTCGTCGTTGCTCGAGATGCTCCGGGACGAGTTCCCAAAATCGACAGTTTGGACAACCGCAATGATTTCAGACTCGCGAGGCTGGAACCGCACAGACAACGATGTCAGTCTAGAGTCCCTTGACACCCATTCCTCCTCGGGGACTTACTAGCTGCCTCTGCTGGTCATTGCAGAGATCACAATACCAAAGACTCGTCAACGCTGCCCTGAGCATGCAACATCTGGAAGAACTGTCGTCCATGTTGCTTCCGATTCAGCCTGCGACGACCTGGACGGACAACGTGCCTTGGACAAAGTACCTCCGTGACGATGTGAGCGCGCTCAGGACTCTCTTGCCCTTGTACTTGGACATTCGGGACTAACGTGGCTCTTCTCAGCTTTCGAGACCGGAGGTCTACTCGCAGGTGCTGAACACTCATCTCCAGAGTGCAAACTCTGAGCTGCGGTCAGGAAATATTCTTTCATCGAGCCAGTCGACAAGAGAGTCTACCCAAACTGATCCCAAACATGCTTGACTGCCACTCGTCTTCACAGCGAACCCGACTGCTTGACTCAGATCGTGCAACAGCTGAATTGGCGTGGAGACAACAAGATCGCGACACTCTGTGGCGCTGCGCCCATGCTCTCCGCCGAGTACTTCTCAGGAGCCGGCGGGATCGAGACGCTCAAGAAGAGCTCGATGGACTGGAGCACTTTACCTGATGCTTCAGGCACACGCACAGTACGTCTGTACTTCTTTGACAACGAACGATATAGGCGGTACCCTCACACACTCGCAACGTGCAGAAGAAGGAAGAGACACCGTTTGCGCAGTATGGAATCGTCAGAGGCTTTGAGTTTGAGGACTCGCAAGCGCTCGGTACGGTTCTCGAAAAGTCTACAAGCTTGCAAGAACCGCTAAGTCAATGGTGAGCAAGACCCATCCTGTCTTACAGGACATTCAAGTCGTGTTGAACCAGGATTCGAATCCTCTTTGCCCACAGGGTCTCGCTACCACAACCCTATCCGATCCTACCTTCATCTCTCCCAATCTATCGAGGCCTCTTGCCCAATGGTCGACCTCTCGTTCTCGAACAACCTTCAATTTCGGACCCTTCGATCTCTGCCGGACTGTTTGGTTTGCCCGACACGCGGTACCCTCTCGCTTCGACCTACACGGTACAACCCAACTCGATCCCGATCTTGACGACTCTGTCTACTTCGCCTGCAAGTCGACACTTGTTGTCGAACCTGTCGAACGGGATCAAGGAACTCGTGAGAATCCGATCGGGCGTGTTGAGAGAGTTTGAAGATGGAGAGTACGGACTCGGAAGGGAAGGGATTCTCGAATGTCGAGAACGACTTGAAACGTTGGCCGACACTTATCGAGGAGCGACGGGCACGAACAGCGATGACGATGTCGACAAGGACGAGGATGAGAATTGGGACGACACCGAGGATACTTGGGATCTGTAATGTCAAGAGAGACATGCATTGCTCTCTACACAATCTCGCTCACACCGCGCAACTTGATGGTTGAACCAAGAGAGAAAGCGAGATCTTTTTCGAGAAAAAAAGCTAAGAAAGAGGCAAAATATACATCGGGGACAATCAGTTGATCCGGTCAACGGTCAAGCTTGAGAATCTGGTATGAATCGAGAGCGAGTTGTGGGGAATAGAGGGGTACGACAAAAAGGTAACAAAGTGTGAAGAGTAAGTAGAGCCAAGGAAAAACGTGCAAAGGGGAATATGTGCAAATTGCGAAGTAACGAGAACGAGATCAGAATAGTCGCTGGTTCGACTGGACGAAAGAAGGTTGTTGCAGTGGCTCAGTTGGATTGTGTCTCTTGCGCGACTGCAAGTCCTTGAAGTTTCGCGATCAACGGGTTCGCGAGCTTGGCGGTGGGTGTTTCCGGTCGTTGATGCTCTTGTTGCTCAACCTCGTTGCGCTTGACATCTTCAAAATCGACGGTCGAGTAGGCGTGACCTAGGCCAACAAAACCCATAGGAGGGGGGTTGCCAGGAGTGTTCGCAGCGTTTTTCGTGCGACGTTGCTGCACCTCGTAGGGGGTGGTCGCGCCAGACTTTGCTGACTCTCGAGCTGGAGAGTACGCAGGAGGGGCGTCGGGTGGGGTCCGACAGGGAGAGGTCGACGAACACGTGCGGGTTGAGGAAGCATCCGAGAGGGAAGCGCTCGAACGTTCGCCACGGGACGAAGCAGGCGAATTCGGTTCCGAATCGTCGGGACTGAAGGTCGACGGAGGTTCAGACGGGGTGACAGGTCTACTCAGGACGTAAGGAAAAGGGTAGCCCGTATTTGGAGTCGCAAGGCGGATGGGCTTGGGTCGCATGGGAGCTTGCACGACCACAGTCGGCGTGCGCGCTTTCGGGAGAGGAGGTGCTTCTTTCGGGTATCCCGAGGTGTTCCATTGCGAATCCTTGGAGCGTTGGTGGTTACGCGGGACGGACGGTTCGAAATCCGGCAAGTCGCAACACTTGGTCGGCACGGGAGAGTTCATCGTCGACTGGCTCGGCGTCTCCCATCCGTCTAGTTTCGACGCGGGCGAGAGGGGCGAGATACCGACAATGTTGCTCGCCATGAGATGCTGATGGTCGTGGGGGAAAGTAAGTGCGGATGCCAGAGAGGATTACTATGAGCCCGTAATTTTTCCCCTTCTCTGGGCAGGTTGCGGCGCGGTCGCTGTGGCTCGCTTTACGCAACGGTTCCCGGCTGCGCGCCTACCGGTCCAGAATTCGACGTATTTCGCGTTCGCGAGCTAGCGCTAAGTCCCGCGCGAACAGCTGCGAGCAACTGCGAGCACTGCATGTCATACTATGACGGCATCGCATCGCTGCGCCCTTCTCAAGTTCAGCTGCGGTGTCCGAAATTGGATCCCCCTGTTCCATTCTCCGAGAACAAGGTTGTCTCAGGAATCCGGGTTACTCTGCCGTGACAGCCTTCTTTTCTCCGATAGTGAGAGTGGGTAACAGGCACTACCTTTGACGACTGGACTACGAGACTACGAGACGACGGAACTACGAGACTACGAGACTGCAAGACAAAGCTCAAAAGCCTTGAGCGGCTCGGAGGGAAAAGTTGACGATGACCGCCGCGAGGAGGATCGCACACAGTGCGGACGGGCCGAAGTAGTCATGGTACGTGACCGCTCGTCGGTTGCTGTCGAGAGCTCGGCGCGTGAGTTTCCGCGCCCGTGGAGCACAACATTGGCAAGATCTACATACCGGATGCTGTACACTCGCCACACATACATGCCCGCCGTGTACAGAATTGCGAGAAGAGCGACAGCCGTGAAAGATGCAGCCGCCGCGAGCGCAATGTCATCTGCGCATCAGGTTGGAACAGAAAGATCAGCACTTCCCACAGAGTGAAGACCTCATCATGGAACAATGCGAGACTGACCATGCGGGTCAGAGAACGAAAGGATCCCGATTCCAATCGCCGAAACGACAACTGAGAACTCGATCCAGGCGAGCGCTGAAAGGGAAATCTAGGTCAATACCAGTGTACGAACAAACTACAACTGCTCATGGCTTGAAGATGCGACTCACTCGTGCGCTCGTTGGCGTAAAACACCTTGGGCTCAACTCGAACCGGGATTGCAATGCGCTTTCCTTCTTGGGCTCGGAACGACGACACGTATTCGGTGCGTCCTGGCCGCACCGAGAAGCCAGACGCATTCGGATCCGCCTCGCCCGACTCGTTCAAGCCTCGATCTCCCTCGCGATCGTACCGAGATTCGAGGAGTTTGACCAAGTTCGCCGGAGTGAGCTTGGGGAAGATCTCGTGTTTCGTCTTGGCAGCGACCCCATTGCCGTTACCCGATCCCGACTGAAGCACGGAAGTCTTGATCGTCTTTGCCAGCTCGTCGCGGTGAGCTTTCGCCTCTGCAGCAGCTTCGGGAGGCAGTTGAGCCCACGCAGCCTCGTCTATGGTCGTCGCGACGAGTCGATCGTCATCTGCATCCTCGTCATCTGAGACTGGCTCGGTGTATTGTACCGGATCTTGATCGCTCGAGCGCGCGTCAGAGGGAGTCCCGGGGGTCGTGTTCGAGTTTGAGGATGTCGTGGGCCGCTGGATCTGAGCCTTGTGCGTAGCGGGCTTGCGAATATCGGTTCTGCAACAGAAGCGAACGATGAGTAAGCAGACGACCAAGACAGGGAGGATACGAGAGATTCGACAAACTCCATTTGCGGGAGCCAGAATGGAATCAGGTCAACTCGATTGGGGAGGAGAGTTGCACAACCTGGCATTACAGGTAGGAATGAGCGAGACATTCGAGAGGCGGGCAGAAACGCGTCGACTGACCGTGAATGAATTTGGAGAATTTCGGAACAGCCTCGACAAGGTGACTGCTGACGAGCTCTCGGACCCACTCGGGAGGCTCTTGACCCATCTGAGTCTGCAGCTTGACTTCGAGAACACCGTACGGGAACAGCTCCTTGTCATCGTCAGATGCTGCAGCAAACGGGAAGTCGATCCCGATATCGTTGCGACGCCAGTTCTTGCCAGATCGGGTCGTTCCGTCCCAGTTGTCTTCTCGGATCAGGGAGAGCTCCGTATCGAAAGAGATCCGGACTCGAGCGTCACCGGGAAGCTGAAACGCCGTGCGATTGTAGAAAGTGCGCATGACTAGAACGCAAACGATGAATCAGTCAATATGCTCTGCAACACGCTCAAGAGGAATTTGCTGACCAGGTTCGAGCTTCTTGTACAGGACCGCGGCTTGGACTTCCCTCGCGAGCTTCTTCATGCTCTCGACTTCCTTCTCAGTCTTCTTGCCTTTCTTGCGCAACTCGTCAAACGTTGCGTCCATCGTATGAGCACCGGACAGGTAGTCGTTCACGAGATGCTCCTGGATCGGGAATCGCGCCTTGACAGACTTCTCGCCCGTCCAGTCTTCTCGGTGAGTTTTCCGCTCAACCTGTCGTAAGCGGATCCAGAGTCAGCGACAGGCTCTTCTGGCGGTGCGAACGAGCTGGCGAGCTCACGAAGATCTGCTTGACGTTCGTGTCTCCGTACCATCGCAACCGGATGGCTTCGGCGCCTTCAGTCTTTTCAAGACGACCAAGGTAGAGATCGAGGTTCTGCCCAGGTAAGAAAAGCGATCAGTATCGTTTGCTCGATCCTTCCCAGAGTCTCTGCTCACCTCGTTGTCAAAGTAGATCGAAGAAATCGCAGCATCAGCAGCCTCGAAGGCCTTTTCGGGGTTGAACACTGTTCAGAGCGTTGCGTAGAGAGTCAGCACTTTCCAATCGTGTCGATGTAGGTGAAAAGATAGACACGCACCAAGAACAGGAAGATGTTTGAGAATGACAAGTTTGAGCTGCACCCAGTTGTCCTTGTGAACCTATATGAGCGAGAAATTGCGATGAGTAGGATGATCGACGAGCTTGAAAAGCTGACTTTCGTACCCAGTACTTGGTTGTTTGACGGACGAAAGCGCTCTGGCTTCCACCGGCACTCGCGTCTCCCATAATTGGGTGACCCCTCGTCCGTACAAGGTTGTACAGGCGAGAAAGCTGTACAATGACGGCGTCGTAGTTCTCCTTGTAGAACGGCCGCTTCTCGAGGTAGTCTCGCATGAATTGGGCCTTGAGGGTGAAACCCGTGCGTTTCTGAGAGAGGATCGCGTCAGGTTTCGACTTGTCCGCACGAGAGGATAAGTGGGTGCTCAGGGACGGTAATACTGACGTCGTGCTTCTTGACGATTTTGATGAAACCCGTATAGTTGAGATGCGAGAAGTGACCTGCAGTTTGTGCGCGGATTCAGTACATTTCGCATGGTGCGCTCAAATCATTCTAGAACTGACCCATGTCGTGCACGTCGGCAATCACGTTGGCGAGATCTTCTTCGAGCTCGACGAAGCGGTCTTCAAACTCGTCGTCGCTCGTATCGCTCGCAGCATCGCTGTCATCACCTTGCTCCTCGTCATTCCTGACGCCATTCTCGTTCCCGTTCTCGTCCTGAGAACCCTGCTTGTGTGCCAAATCCGCCACAGCGATCAGATCCTTAACCTCCTTCTCGTAGTTGGTGATCTTTTCGGACAGTTCCGAAATCTAGAGTGACAGTCGAAGCAGAAGAGAAGATCAGCTGCGCTGTCAGAGACTAGAATCGACAGTTGACTCGCCTTGCTCTCCTGGAACTTGACGATCTTGTCTAGCTCGCCTCCGAGAGCTGCCGAGATGGAAGATGAAGCGTCAGAAGGAGTGTCCGTACTAGAGGACGAGGGTGACACTCACCTTTGAGGAAGTCGGCCTCGTCTGCGTCGTCCCATTTATGGTCGGCCATCCTGTCCTTGAGTAGGCGCTTGAGCCCTCCATCTGTAGCCCGCTCGAAAGGGTCAGCGGTCGAGAAAGACGCGGCGAGTGGGGTGTGAAGCACGCGAGTGCGAATTGAAGGGGTCCACTCACAATCGATGTAGGATGCCTGCCAGTCTTGATCTGTGTGGTCATAATTCACCGCGAGATGGGATGGTCAGCTGCTCCGAGGCGAGCGACGAAAGTGGGACAGGTTGGACGCACAGAGAGCATCCTTGATGACGGCACCAACTGTACAGGCCACAGGAGGGACTCGGTCAGCAGCAGGGACACGCGTTACGAGTAAGAACAGTCGACGTACACTTCATAATGCGATAGCAGCAGAACCGCGTCGAGCAGTTCTTAGCGAATGTTCAGGGGTTGCCGACGGATGGGGATCGTGTGGTCTGTTCGCTTCGATCTGCTGACCCTCGGCGAGAATGCTATCGAAGGGGATGAGAAGCGTGTGCGAGCTGTTCTGGCCAGGAGAAGCGTGCGGATAAATATCCGGGTCGTCAGTACTTGAAACCAGCTTGACCCGAACGTGCGTCGCTTTTCTGAGACATTATCTCTTTTCTCTCCATGCGCACTGGACTCGTAGTAGGACATGCATAGACATGAGTATTGTGCAATCTTATCCGTGAAAAGCGACCGGATTCTGATTTTGTACATGACCGACTCCACGGGGTTGGCTCATTTTCGGCGATTCAGAACCAGCCGAGGCGACAGGTCTCTTCGATGCTGTTCTGCCGTGTACAGGTAAACTAGCGAAGCCGACTGCACTTGCAAGGTGAGTGGCTGTTGCACCAGTGTTTGCACCGGCTCTGCCTGCAAGACCGCTCTGGTTTCGTTACCAGTCCGATAGTTAGAATGCCACCGTCCTTAGTACAGTCGACTTGTCTGGTGATCCCCCACAGGGGAAGTAGGGGTTCAGTAAAACAACTCGGATTTCCCGAGAAAGCTTCGCACATGCGCTATGTTCGCGAACGTTCACTTTTCCTTCGCTCGAGCGAGAGACACGCGGGCTGCTGCAGACGACTACAGGACTCTCCTTAACAACAATCGATATATTCCTCTGAGATCGGATGATATAGACGGAGCCTACGTGAGTTTGCTACATACACAGGTGGTTTTGCACACCTTCGTTAGTTCGAGATATGCTTCCACGCTCGTCACGAGCAGGAGCACCATACGGAAGCTGAAATGCGGCCAGCAACGCTCACAATGACTGGGTTGGCGTGGAACAAGCGCTGGATCAATTGCAAGCCACTTTGGGTACTCTCCCTGTTTCGGCCAGCTCGATCACGTCGGCCGAACTGGCGGACTCGGCAGGGGTGCTGATGCCCTGATCGTACGCCGAATCTCCTGTACAGTGCATCGACAGTGTCGCTTTTATACGAGTCGAACATGCTCGATGCTGCACATGCCAAACACTATTCTACCTCGAGCTCACCGATGCCAAGTGGGTATTTTCAGAGATTGCATGCGGTTCCCCGCGAAAAGATCCGTGCTGCATACAGTGACCGTCGCGTTCCGCTACTTATGTTAGCTCGATTTGAGAGATCCGGGCAGATCGGATAACACGGTGGGAGCACTTTGTACTAGGCGACTGCACGCGCAAATGGGCAGGCGAGCCAAGCCATAATAAAGTCTCCGTTTTCGAAATTGGGCCAAATCGGCGTGTGTCGATCGACGTCTCGCGTTTTCGTCGCGCTGCCCTCCAGCAGGGATCATTTCGCCAGGACTTCCGCCGTCCCTTCTACACCGACAGGTCAAGGACTTGGGCGGACCAGGGTGCGCAGCTTGGCGAGCAAGTTCACAGACCTCCGAGGTCATTCACAGGTTCGCGATTCCCCTGAGCGACGAGATCCGGATCGATCAGACGCAATCCAGGCAAGCCAGAGCTGACCGTGTATCACCCACTTCGCAGCTCAGATGGGTCTCTTCACTCGTAAGAAGCGCGATCCCCCTTCGCCCGCCGCGCCCGCTCCACCACCTTCGTCGGCCGCGTCCCGCCAGCTCGACTCGCTTTCGATCCCGTACGAACAGACTTCCAGGCATCCCGGGCTCGCCGAGAACTCGCGTCCAGCCAAGAATGTCTCGCCCACCTCGTCTAGCTCGCGGTTCCACAACATCTTTCGATCGGCGTCTCGTCCGGATCCCGCTCCCGCGACTCGTCCGGTTCCGCCGCGCCAGTCGTTTTCGGATCCTGTTAGCACTCCTTATGCGCAGAAGGATGTGCGGGATCCGAGGGATCACGTCCCGGGACGCATCTCGACGAGCGAGAGCATCTGGGACGATGCTGGCGCGCCGCTTGGAAGGGGTGGATCAACGCCCGGCACTCCGAACTCGCTCGACCCACTCGATCGGTACCGTCTCTTTGCGACTGGACAAGCGAAAGGGGCCAGCACGCTGTCGTTGCCCGTCTTTGATGACCACGATGCGAATGAAGGCAGACGCAGGATTTCGACGTCGACTGCCCGCGAGTCCAACAACGAAATGATTTACGCGGTCGAGTCGAGACAGGAAGAAGGGCATGGCGCGAGCGGCAGCGGAGGCGATGCAGGAGGTAAATGGAGTAGATGGAAGCTCGGGCGCGGACAGAAGCAGAGATCGGGCAGCATGTCGAGCGCGCGTTTTTTCGGAGGAGACGGCTCGAATGGAGCAAGTAGAACCGGCGACGAGAGCGGATTCGTCGTAACCTCCTTCAGAAGCGTGTCGCGCGTGCACGAAGACCCGATCTCGCCCGTTACGCCCACTTCTCCGCCCTTACCACCCTTGCCATCCCTACCAGCTCAGACGGACATCTCCCCGTATGAACAACCCGACCACCAGCAGCAGCAAGAATCTATTCGTGCCTCGATCGATCTTGGTTCTAGCCAGCCTCGTCGACCACCACTGAACGTCTATGGGCCGGGTTCGAACGGCGCCTCGCCTCCTGGCTTCGCCGATCGCGCTCCATCGCCGAGCACGATCAGTGTCGAGGCGTTCCGATTGGCGTCCGCTCGGTCAAAATCCTCCGTCTCGCTCGTCTCCCTCCCCAATATGGCGGATGCTCATTCACCGCCGCTCGACTCTGACCGACCAAAGTTCGAGCCGGTGCAGAGACCGAGTAGTCGAGCGAGTCGTCGTCAGTCGACTTATTCGGACCTCGGTCTCGATAGTGGAAGCTCGTTCCTGCCTCCTCGACCCCGCTTCGCACACCATTCGAACAGTTCGAGCTCATCTATCCAGTCTCGTAAGAGCTCGAACCCTTCGATCGGCAACCAGACTCCACCTTTGCACGTCCGCTCAGTCGAAGGGAATGCCCTCAGCACGAGCGAATCTGTCATGTCGATCAATTCGTACACAACCGCCGTCGAGCCGCGCACGGCTCCTACGAGCGCCCAATCCACACCGGCTACTCAGAGAATCGCTCCCTCCGGCGATGCAACTAGATCTGCGCTCACGCGTCCGCCAAACGCCAAGAGGCTGTCCAGCAGCGATTCCGAGTTGCGCTTGATCGCGTCTTATGCCGATTCGATCACCTCGAACGAATTCTCGACATCCCCTGTCGCGTACAAGAATTCACCTCTACCTGCGGCAGTGTCGGCCTCTACCCCTCGATCGAAGGGGAACAACTCGCGAGATTCCCATGCCCCGTCCTTTGCCGTTCAACCGCCGACCCCTGCAACCGTATCGGATGTAACTGACTCTCCTTCAGCCTCGCCTTCCGCTACGCGTCCACCCGCCAATCGTCAATATCCGAAGCGGTCGTCGTCTCTTGCGACCGACGCCACGAAAGCGGCGCTGCAATCCATGATTGCCGGGGACGCAATGCGTCGCCAATCTTTCAACAGCTCGGCGAAACCTGCTGTCTCGCCTCTCAAATCGAAGGCACAGCGTTCCGGCCCGAGAGGATGGATGAGCGACTCGAGCGACGAGGATGAACAAGAGGCACTCGAAACCGACAACTCCAACTCGGATAGCGAAGATGAAGTCCCGTTGTCGCAGATCAAGAGCCGCAGCCAGACGGACCTCTCCTTGCCACCTGCTCTGGTACAGGCGGAGCAGCGGGCACGCGCCGAACTCGAGGCAGCAGCGGCGCAAAAGGCGGTCCAAGCAGCAGAGTCCAAGTTGAACGGATCGAGCGCGACTGGCCTCGTTCGCAGAAGTTCTAACCGACGCAGTGTCTCGACTCTGAGTATCTCCACAGCTGCGATGGCAATTCCGACGGCGACAGCCGCTTCGTCGAGCTCGCCGAACCTGGTGCCTTCTTCTCCTACTCGATCGATCTTGCAGCGGCCCCATCATCCTCGTTCCGTCTCCAATCCCAACACGCCATTCCCGACTGTCTCTTCGACTGCCGCTGCGCCGCCGGTTCCGGCTCTGTCTGCTGGCATTGCCGACCGCTCCTCGTCTTCTTCCGGAACCGGTTCTTCATCCTCGGCTTTACTCACCCCCGGCGACTTGTCTCCGGCAGTTTCGGACCTGGGGCTCAAGTCGCAATCTGGTCTGCCGAACCTAGGCAAACCCTCTGTCAAGTTTGATCTTGCGGCGTTGTCGAGCTCTTCGGCGCCAAACCGGTTCAACAAGTCACGCAGGACGAGCGCGATCCAGAGCTCGCAGTCCAATATCGGGTTCCAGCCAAGTCGTCACCGCCCAACTCAGTCGCTTCAGCCTTCTTTCTCGCCGTTCGGCGCATCGAATGCCGGTTCTGTTGCGCCTGCACGTGGCCCTCGATCGTCGATCGTCCACACGCCCAGCTCGACTACGCTCGCGTCCTCGCGGACCGCCGTTGAGACGAATGCTAGTCCGGGCGATGTCTACGACCGAATGAAGTCCCGCCACAAAAAAGAGGCCGTCGACGCACTCAAGATCGGTACGGACCTCAACCATCCATCCGGGTTTGTGCCGGTCCACGATGACGAAGATGACGAGGACGAAGATGAGCCACTCGCAAACCTACCGACCCGAGGCGGTGCAGCGTCGATGATTGGCGGTATGGACGCAGGCGGAGGAGGCAGCATGATTGCAGGAATGAGTCCATATGGCGGAATGGGAATGGGAATGGGCATGGGATTCGGCGGAGTGTATTCGCCTTTGGCCATGGCACCTCCTGGCGTCGACCCTTATCTCTGTCAGTCTCGAACCTACTCTGCCTCACATGGTGCAGCTCGCTCATCTCTTTTACCTGCCACAGACGCTTCGCTTCCACCTGATCAAAAGATGTCCCTCCATCAGCGCTCACAGCAAATGATGGCCATGATGCAGCAAGCCGCGGTGCAAGCCAAAGCCGAGAGCGTCGCTGGCAGCGCAATGGGAGGTTACGGGAACCACGAAGGTTCAATGCTTGGCGGCGAAGGTAGCGCTCGAACTGGTGCGCCAAGAGGTCCTCGAGGCAATTTGCATGGCGCCTCCATGAGCATGAGCAACCTCAACTCGTTCGCGTCGTACGGTTCCATACAGCCTCAGGTCAACGCGTCAGCTCGACTCCCGCCATTCGCGCCATCCTTCGCCATGTCTGCTCCCTTTATGCACCCGGGCATGACTGCACACCAGCATTCTGCATCACTCTATCAAGCACCAGCGTATGCCAATTCCTCGATAGGATTCTCTCCCGCCATGCACACGGGAGGACGAGGCTCGATCATCGGCGCACCCACAAACAGTAAAGGCTTGAACCCAGGTGGCCGGGCCGCATCGATGCTCGGGTTCGACCAACGTCGATAGTATCCGCCCACACCGGACTTCTTCGTCATACTGCCGCCTAACATCGTTCCGCCTTATGAAAATTACGTTCTTCTATCGTACACAGACACTATCTCTACCCTCGTATTTGTATCGAGCATGAACAAGACTTGTCTTCCACTAGATTCCTCCTTCTCTTCTCTCACTCCTGCTTCAACTACCTCCTATTTCCCATTATTTGATCTCCCCTTGTTCCCCTCGTTGCAACTAATTTCGAGTTTCGCATCCTCAATGTCTCTATGGAAGAGAGTCTGTGACAGGTGGCGAGAAATGCAACAGTGACCACAAAGTAAACGAACTACAGCAAAAAGGCAAACACAGCAGAGGAAAAGAAACTGAAAAAAGAACGATCTAGCTACCAAGGGTTCTGAGTTGCAAACGTTGCGGTTGACCCCGTGGCATTCTTGTTGCCCCATACGAGATTGCTCGCTGGATCCGGTGCATCAGAATCCGAATCTCTCCCGTTCTTCGACTCCCATGCCGAGTAGGCACCATCTGCAACCCCTCCGTTCGATCCAAACGTGAATGTCGGTACACTTTCGTTTGTCGAATGCACGAATCCGTTCTGATCGGCAAAAGTGAACGTTGTCGGAGTGTCTTCAGGTGGAGCCGTGAACGAGAAAGGCGATACTGCTGATGTAGCGACATACTGGTCGTCATCGGCGAGAGAAGTCGACGAGGTCCATCCGAAATTGCCCTGAGGAGGCAAGGACGGTGGTACGGTGGAAGTTGTCGCGTCCCCATTCCATTGTCTCCGGAGCAGTTCATGCGCGTCGAGCGTTTGATCGAGTTGAGTGAGGTTCGTTTGCATCGGTCCCGTAGGAAGGGGAGCAGAAGGAGGTCTCGGGACTTCGACGGCGGTCGAAGATGTTTGAGTATCGGAAGGGACCGGGAAGTCTTCGGGAGGTACCGACGTTGCTCGTTCCGGTTCAGGTCTCGGTCGTTGTTGCTGCGCAACTTCTGCTCGAAGTTTCTCGAGGTCGAAACCGACCGGGATAGAATCGACCACAGCGGGACCGGTTGTAGTGGCATTTTGACCCGTCGGAGGTTCGACTGAGTTGGTCGTACCCTCCTCTGCTTTCGGGATCGTGCTGTCGGTCGACGTGCGTGATGCATCTTTCTTGAAATCGAGACTGTCTTGAGATGTCGATGTGTAGACCGAGAGTCGTGATCCGCCAGCTGAAGATGTCCTCTTGAGATCTCCGAGTGAGCTGCTCGACGGTGAGCTTGTCCGCGGAGGTAGATCGTATTCTTCTCCCGAGGTCTGCCTCGACATGGAGCTTGATTCGGCCGTGCCCTTCTTCTTACGTTTGAAGAGGTCGAGGACTTTGCGTTCTTTGCGTTCCTTCTCTGCTAAACGTCTCTCCTCTTCCTCCTTGGTCAACACTTCGCGATCGGGAGCATCAGGATCTTGATCTGGCTCGTCAAAGTGATCGGCAGTCGTTTTGAATCCGACATGCGCAAGCAGCTTGGGCATCTTGGTGCGGTAGCTGAGGTGACCTTCGAGGAATTCGGTAATATCGACGTTCTCGAGATCTGGAACGTGGTCGATCGGCCGCAGTCCAGCGACCGTTTGCAGACCTCCGGTCGTCGCGCGGAACAGGTAACCGAGCACCCAATCGTTCATGGCGTATCCGTTGACGAACCTCCCAGCAACGACTCCCCGCACCTGTCTCCAGATCTTCTTCGAGGCCGTCACCGTCGCCCCAAACAGGTACACCTCTTGCACGACTCCAAAAGCGTTTGCCTTCGCGAGCTCGATCAAGGCGAAAAAGATAACTCGAGCTCCCAAGGAGAAGCCGACGAGCGAGACGGGACGGACTCCGAGACGTCGATTCAGCAGAATGTCGGCGAGGACGGCACCTGCTTGTCGAGCTCGGTCGAGCGCGTTCGACCATGGGTTGTCGATCAGGTACGAGAGTTTCGTGAGCACTGCCAGAGCGAACGATCAGAACTCGGAGTGATTTCGAGCAGGACAACGATCCAAAGAGATTGATCACTCACTCATAGGCCACTGCAAGGCACTCATGAGTGCGGTCATCACGGTCGCAGCGAGTACCTGTTGACCGGCTTGCGTAAGAACCTCGGAGGTCAGAATCTTGAGCGCATTGCCCGTGTCGCCCATCATGTCGGGTTCCCACAAGACCGAGAGTACGTCGCCCATTACTGGGTCGATCGTGCTGAACGGCAAGCGAATATCGTCTCGAGGTCCGTTCATGAAGCTAGACTCGAACATCAGTCAGCCGGAGCTCTCCAAACGGGATCAGAATCAACGCGAAAGGGACTAAGAAACGAACCCAGGCACCGTGATGAAAAAGTTGACCCGTTTGTTGTTGTGCAACGGCTGGATGTCGAACGTCTTGACGTGCCGCGTCCGTTTCGCCATCGCTTTGCCGCCGATCACGGAGCCGGTCAGAGTTGCTCCCGAAGAGATAATTGCTGCTCCTCCCGCTCCGGCCAAAAATCCCGAAGTTCCCGTGACTCCGACCGTCGTGAGTGCTCCCGCGAGACCAGCTCCAATGACGGGAGCGAGCAGACCCGCTGACAAGCCAATGACGAGACCTCCGCCTGATAGGACCCCAATATGATGACACGAGTGAGTTTCTCTTGCTCGGGCAAGAAGTTTATAACAAGATTGAGCGACGTACCGAGAGTAGCAAGACCCATCATCATGTACCGAGTCCGTTTGTCTTTCTGCCTCCTTCCATCGAGCACGACTTGGTGTTCTTTCTGTTTGACCGCCTCTTGAATCTCGAGTGCTTCGGTCAACCTGCGTTCGAACCTGATCACGTCGGTCCATTCGAGTCCGAGCTTCTCTGCCATCTTGCCGAGCAGGACGCGGGACCTCGCATCGTACACGGAATCGGCAATGAGCGCGAGGAACAGGTCGCACAGGATCGTCCAGCGAATATCAAGTGTGACGGTCTTGTCGGCCGCGGTGAGCGTTTTCGACACTCCCGGTAGAGAAGATGGTAAAGGTGCGAGGAATCCGTCAGGCGTCGTGAATTCGGAGGAAGAGTCTGGGGAGTGGGCGCGCGGAGTAGAAGGTTCGTCCGGCGTCAAGTCCTCGGCAGATGGAGGCTCCGAGTACGACACGTAATCATTCGCTGGAGGTAGGCCGTTTGATGTTATCCGAGGCGTTGGAGGCTCGTCGAGAGCTGATCCGATATCACCTCCATCGTCATCGTCGAAACCTCCAGACGAGCGATGTGATCGAGATGGATTGGGCGAGGCTGGAGTCGACGGTGACCGACTCGGAGACCGCAGAGGGGACGAGATAGAGTCGTACGAGTTGGCTTCGCTCGTCCTTCTCTCGATCTTCTTGACTTCGCGCTTGACGTAGCCGAGATCCACATCGCCTTCTTCCGGTTCTTGACCAAGTGCGAGATCCTCGAGCGAACTCTCGAGGGCCTGATGCGTCTCGGTCTCTGGATGCAGCCTATCCCGTGTGCTCCGCTTGGTGGAGGTTTTGGGTTTCGGGGTTTGCTGCACTTCTAGAGTAATGTCGCCTTCGACAGCTCGCTGCGCTGCCATTTCTTCCGCTTCCGGATCGTAGTCAGGATTGTCGACTGTGTGCGTTGCGACGAGAGAAGGCGTGAGGTCCTCTGCAGTAACTCCATGTTCGGCGAGCTGTTCTATCATGCGTTGCTCTGAATTGAATTATGCCCAGGCATCAAGATCTGTTTCCAAACGGTCAAACCACTTGATGATCACTTACCGGCACCGTCGACGTCCATGTGTCGGTACAGCCTGCCCATGATCTTGTTGGCCCAGTTGACGCAACTTTGCCTCGCCGGTTCGAGTTCCTTGGCCCCCTTGGAGGCGAGGGCGAGGGTCTGACACATCTCGCGCGCGACCAACCTCGACAGTCCCACGTACGCGATGCGTTGGCCTTCGGTGAGGAGGGTTTTCGTCTGTCGCATTTGCGAGAGCGGGGTCATGCTCGTGTCTTCGTTGAACAAGTACTGAGTCCGCATCGAGATTTCGTCTTCTTCGGGATCGTCGTCAAGTTCGAGTCGGGTGTAATCCATCTCGTCGAGCTCTTCCTTCTCGCGCAAACCGGTAGGCGCGCCGTCGTCCGTATCGACGAGCTTGCCGGTCGCGTTACCCGTCGTAGGCGCACCTGCACCTGCGTAAGCCGAATGGTCGGCAGGGTCTGATATCCGGATTGGAGCAGGTCTCGCATAGTGGGATCGGTGCGGCGGTCGACGTCGAGCGAGTCCGTCGGCAGGTTCGGTGTCGACATCGGGAGCGTCGAAATCGAACATGGATTTGGTCGCACTCGTTTCGAGGTCGGTCGAGCGCAGGACGGGCATGTCCTGCCACCCATCGTCGTCCCAGATGTCGGACGACATCCCCCTCCCGAGATCTGCGGTCGTCTGATGTCGCGCGCGAGCGCCGATGGACGCAGGCTCTTCCGGAAGATTTGCCTCGAGAGAGCCCCTTCGTACTAGAGCGACTGTCGTATTGGAACGAGGCGCGAGCGAGACGGATCCGAGCGATGTTGGAGATGACGGAAACCGGCGCGCGTGCAACGCGCGGCGAGCGCCGAGATACCATCCGCTCAACCTCTTCGATCCTCGGGTGCAAGCTTTCCATGTTCTACTACATTACAGAGAGTTCAGAACAACACAGCATATCCAACTGATCAACAGAAACTCGAACAACCAAACCGGGACCCATTATATCTCTATTCCCCTTATCCTTTCAGTGCGAATCCCCGGTATCGCCACCATTTTGTTGCATGTTGAGCGAAGATGCAAAAGATTCCCAAGCTCCCAAATTGAAAATGTTGCCGTCTGGGAACAACGAAGGCGTTCCATCGCTCGACAACCCGAACGGATCGAACGCTTCGAGTCCCATGACACCTGGGCCTGAGAACATGTCGTTGTTCGGCAGCGGACCATTCGAGCTCGAGTTTGGAGTCGAGGTCCCACCTCCGTTCGCCGAGTTCGAGTTCAAGTTGAGCGAAGGGTTGAACGACAGCGTGTCGAACGACGAGTCTGGGAACGCGAACGAAAGGTCCGGAGGGGGGTTCGGCGCAGACGGGGGTGGGGCTGGCAGGAACGAACCCGACGAGCTCGGAACTGCACCGGAAGGAAACCCGTTCGAGTTTGTCGCAGCGAGAGACGACTGTTGCTGTTGCTGAGGCTGCGCATACGTGTTGTTACTGGTGTTGGATTGGGTGGAAGGAGGTGGCATCGCGAGGTCGTTCGAGTTTGACGGCGATTCGTCCGCCTCGTCAGGCTCGTTCGCGAGGTGGGTCGAACGCAAGCTCGACGCATACGGCGATGGCAGTGGTCTCGGACTCGGGCCTGATCCTGGTCCAGGCGATTGACTCGATCGGATCAACCCTGTCGGATCGTTCGCGCGGCGGTCTGTGACAAAGTAGCCTCCGTCCTTCTTGTATGTCATGCGCCAGTCTTGCTCCCGCTGCCGCACTCCATACGTGGGATTGAGCGTCGTGATCGCGGTCGTGCCGCTCGCAGCGGGAGACAATCCTTCGGCAGCTTCGGGTGCCCACCGCGAGACTGAACATGCCGTCGAATACAGGAGACTGATGATCTCGGCAATCTTGGCACGGACGAGACACTCGCCGTCGACCACGACGAGGCGCTATCACACCGATATCGTTGCCTGTCAGCGACCGGACTCCTTTCTGATTGCAAGTAGAGGAAACAGACCTTGAGAACGTCGCGAGCGAGACGAAGCGTCGTCAAGGATACAGCATCGCGCCTTCGGATGTGCGAATGGTATCTGAAGAGGGGCAAAACGAGTCAACGATGCTAAAGAGAAGACGTCGAAAGGCTCGAGGAAGACTCAACTGGATGAGGGAACAAACGAAGAAAGCGTATATGCCGACAAACCAGCCTTCCAAGCAGCTCTCGTGTTTGTCGACCCATTCGATCGCTTGACGCGCTTCCATCTCGACGATGCTCCACTGTTGCGCCCCGACCGAGAGACTCGCGAATCGTTCGGGCAGCTGGAACGAGATCCTCATGAACGGTCGTGTGATCAGGAACCTCACGGGGAGGTACAAGAGGTGTAGGAACCCTTAACACAAGACGTCAGCGCTACAGAATCTTCCAACGGCGAAATGCAGGTCACGAGACTGACCTTGTTCGGGAGAAGATGTCTCGGGTCCGTCAAATTTGAGTTCTTCTGGTAATCCGTCCACCCATCTGCGTTCCGCAGTCCGGTCCCATCAGTATGTCGAACGACAAATGTTCAAGAGGACAAAGTTCAAAGCTCACGCTGCCAGATCCGACACGAGCGCCTTGCCGTCTGTCTCTGACAACATGAGTATTCCAGCTAGTCGGAGGCAAAAGGGAAGTCTCGAGCATCAGTAGGTAGATCGGGAACAGTCGCAAAGGTTGGAGAGAGCAGCCTACTCGGCGAGTAGACCGCTTTCAAGATCCTGCCGAGCAGGACCGAGAGCGAGATCAACGCGCTGTTGAACAGGTAAGGTCTGTGGTCCGCGTTGAAGTTGCGGTTCGGTCGAATGTCGAACACCGAGGGTAACAACGCGTCGCAGTCTGCTAGATCGATCATCATTGGCTGTCCATACTGTCAGAGGACAAAGAGAACGGGTCAGAGCCGAAGCAGGAGAGTAAGAGCAGTGCGCGAAACGCTCACAATCGCAGCCATCCAACGATCAGCGATCAAGCACCCGCCCCACACCCTTCGCCTCAGCTCGGCGTGATCAGCTTCGCTCTGTTCCTTCTTCTCGGTTCCCAGCCGGCGATGTAGACCCAGGTCCTGGGCCATTCGGATCGCGAGGCCCAGGATGTTCCACGTCTTGCTCGCAGCCGTTCCTTTCTCGCTCTCGCCTGTGAACGCGTACAGCAGGAGAGCCTGAATGTTCGGAATGTTCGAGTTGTCGAGAATGTCTTCTGATCTGAGATGCGACCGGATGGACGATTTGAGCGTGCGCAGGATTGCCGGCGCGACATGGTGAGAGAGGGCAGACACAGCGCAGATGCAATTGAAGAGGAGCGCCGTGGGTCGTTCGGTTCCGAGGAAATCGGCTCTCGAAACAATCGGGAAATGTGCGGCGTGAGTCGTGAAGAAATAGTTGAGCAGTTTCTCGGCATCGGAATGCTCGATCCCTTGAATCGCGACGGGGGCTCCATCTCCCGAAGGTTCGCCATCGCCGGCCGAGATGACTCGGATGAAGCCGTCGCCGCGCTCGTCGACCGAGAGCGTCTGGGAGTATTTGAAGTCGAGCGGCAAGATTCGTTCGGTCGGGAACGTCGACGTCGAATGCATCAGGTGCGAAATCGAAGTGTATCCGACTATCCTCGGCTCTTTACGCGGGTAAAAGTTCGCGCTCGGAGGGAACGTCGTTTGGTTCGGGGTACCGGCGAGGTTGTCGCCGTTCGGAGAAGGGACTTGAGGGGACTGGTAGCGGTCGTTCGAGAAGGATGAGCCCGATGCCGATGGCGGGTGCGGAGACGGCATGGTGCCAGCCGGTGGAGGATGTTGGGGGCCGTAGTTGGAAGGTGGTGGTTGGACATGCGCGGACAGGTACGGGTGCTGAGATGTTGACGGTTCGGGCAGCGCCCGAGCCGAGGGTGCCGAGTACTGCGGCTGACCCTGTGGACTGGGCAGAGGCGCCGAAGAAACGCCGTGAGGAGAGTACTGCTGGCGCTGCTGCTGCAATGCTAGGGTTGCGGAACTGGTCGAGGTGGGGAGGTCGACGGCAGCCCTCGCGTGCTCGATCGTCTGCTTCTCGAGCTCTTCCTTCTCGCGCTGTTTCTTGAACCGGGTTTCGGAAATGGGCAAGAACTTGTAATGTGTGCGAGCAGAGTGATCAGTCTCGCCGTCGGCGTTTGAAGCGTACAGAGTCACGACTTACCCAGGTGCAGTCGAGGTGGTGCTTCGTACAGTAGGTACAGATCGGAGGATCGCTGTCAGGCAGGGGGTTGCATCTGGGTGGGGAAAACGAAACGTAACGCAGGGTCAATATTTCCGCTTTCTCCGAAAGGGACAGACTGAAGGCCGACGAACCTGATCTTCTTCCGTCGGCAGGTATCACAAGCTCTCGGAATCTTGGGCTGCAGAAAGTTACACGCGAGTGAGAGCAGGTGGAGGGTGCGGATGAGGTCAGGCCCGAGCGAAGCGAAACGAGCCGAGGCGCATAGAGATGAGCGCACCTTTTTGGGTTTACCGTTCGTCGCGCCAGGCGAAGTCGCGCCTTGATCGTCGTCGGTCATGCCGTCTTGGGTCGAGGACGCGATGGACTTCTTGCGCTTCTGTGCGCCGTTGCCGGCCGATACGGGCGGACGCGCCTGAGTAACATCTGCCGGTGCATCCATCGGCGTGTCCTCGCCGTTACGAGGTACGTGATCCGGTCTGGTCCGGAGCGAGGGCGATCAAAGGTCCGGGTTCGGCAAGCGAATGATCGAGCGGGAATTTCAACCACACGATTCCCGACCAAGCCTTGTCGCGGTCCTGTCTGTGTCGAGAAGAGTCTTCGTGCGCTCCGAAGGGGACGAGAGCCGAGGAGACCGTCCGCAGTGTGGGCACTTTCGAAGATCAGCGAAATTGCCAATGTCTGCGTCGCCGCCAATTTATGTCCGAGAATTCCGCGTGTCTCTCGATTTATTTAGTTTCTCGTTCTCTGCGCCAGCTACCGACAGTCTGTACGGTGGAGAAGCCGAACGCTCAATGGCTAGATTCTGCCTGCTGTTTGTCCTCTGGGAGAACCGACAGGTTTCGGTTCTCTCTTCTAATTCGGAGATCCCGTGAATTCTGACGGACGTCGTATAAGATGCGTTGCTGCTGCCGATTGCCACTATCCACCATAATATGGGCTCCGCAACCGGTCTCGTAGATCTGACGGGATGTTCGAAGCAAGCCATGGTTTCATGTTTCCTGCTCGTGCGACGATGTACTTTCAAATAGTCGGCATAGACCGCACAAGTACAATTTGCCCCCATTCCTCGACTAGATTGCCGCCGCTTGCTTGCAAACGGGCGTTCTTCCGAAGAGAGAAAGCGGACTCGGGTCGGATTGAATTCCTTCGGCAAGGACCCTGCACGACGATGTTGCCATTTGCGATTCTGCGTCGATCTTTTTCTTCTCCAGGTAGTGGCGAAGCTTTCGATCGCTTATCGCTGCCGAATGATTAGGGCACTGGGTAGCGAGCTGGGCTTGATCGAATTGCCGAGGACCGGGGAATATCCTTTGCCGAATCTAGACGAAGATCCGGTACTGATTTGGGTGGCGTTGCTGTTAGATGGCGGCGCGTGAACTGGTCTCAACGCGGGGACGGGGAAGTCGCCTGATCGAGGGGCGAAGGCGAAGGTGAAGGGGGAGGAGTGTAGCTAGTCCATCGGGCGGCCGCGACTGCCAGGAAACCTGGAACGCGCGCCAGTCAGGACCAAGCCTTGTATTAACAACGAGCTAGAACGTACCTAGTCCTGCTAACGAGGCGACGCCCTTGCCCAACTGCGACTTGGCTTGAATCCTGCCCGCCGTGAGGGCGTACAATCCGACTGCGGTAAAGGTGAGCGTGCCCGTTACGCGACACGAGTAGCAGTCCGTGTAGTAGCCTGGCGTCGGCATAGGGGATGCCATAGTCGTGCGGTCTGAGTTGAACTAGTTACAAGATCAACTTTGTCTCGCAACTCTCGGCTACATCTCACGTCGACATCGATTCGATTCGGACTGAGTACCATGTCGAAAGCTTCAGGCGGAGGGGCACTCTCGAAGGAAGACACCAAGCAGGACTATCCGCTCCAGGCGATCGTCGTCTGCGACCCATGGAGCGATCAGCAGCGCTGGGGACCGCTCGTGCGCAGGCCGAGAACCGACGACGAAGAGTTCGAGGACTCGCCTACCGTTGGGGGCGAACAGCGACCATGGGTCAGTCGCGTCTCGCAGCTTGCGCTACCCGCACTCGGATCCTCTTCTCTGACCTCTCTACCCATCCGCAGTGCCTGTTGCCGCTGCTCAACATTCCTCTCCTCGGATGGACTCTAGAATCGCTCGCGACTGCCGGCGTCGAACAAGTCTTTCTCTTTGCCAAGGACGGCGCCGACGAGATCCGGCAGTACCTCTCGTATGTTGCCGCTCTCTCGCTCCCACTTCTCTTGTGACTGTGCACGTCACTAATCAGTCTTGTGGCTCAAAACAAAGTACGCTCACGTTCCAAGGTCCCGAAGTGACCCTCTCGATCGTTGTGAGACCGACGAAAGCGCTCACTCCGGGCGACGTCTTGCGAGAAGTCGACTCGCTCCAGATCTTGTCCCCGTCCGACTACCTCGTCGTGCAGGCAGGCTACGTCGGCAACGTTGACCTGAAACACCGAGTCGAAGAATTCGCCCAACGCAAAAAGGCAGATCCCAACCTGACCATGAGCTGCCTCGTCAGTCCGATACAACAAAAGTCAGTCCCTCTTCTCGACACTTCAACTCGAGAATCGCTCGCGAGTCTAGCCCGTGCTAAACTTGTTTTGTTTGCCTGGGTGTACAGAACAAACTCGGTGTTTGCAGTTCACGCCTTGTCGGCCCGCAACGATCAACTGCTCCATTACGAGCAATCGCAACTGTTCCCGAAAATGCGGACGTTCAGGCTGCCTCGTGAAGCGCTCGGCGCTGCCCAGGATCAGCGAGTGACGATCCGTTCCGACCTCGAGTCTGTCGGACTTGTCATCTGCTCGAACGAGGTTCGTCCGCACACTATGTCTGCCATTCGCTATCTATTGACGTCTGACTCGAACCTTGTTATGCGCGTAGGTTGCGCCCTTGTTCACCGAGAATTTCGACTACCAAAACTTTTATCCCGATTTTGTCAATGGGCTCCTGACTTCGGACCTTTTGGGCAAGACGATCTGTTGCTCAATCATTGAACCCGGAACTCAAACCGGACAAGGCTGGGCGGGAGTGGTTGGCAATACGAAGAGTTATGACTGGATCAGGTATGGCGAACTAGATCTCTTGTCGTCCCCGTCCTCGTGAGACGATTTTTGCTTACATTCACATCATCTGCGTGCGACAGTAATTCAATCTTGTCCCGCAAATCGTACCCGCTGTCTCCGGACGAGAACCTGCCATCGACTTCGACGTC
Source organism: Sporobolomyces koalae (assembly GCF_050403365.1). Lineage (NCBI taxonomy): Eukaryota > Fungi > Basidiomycota > Microbotryomycetes > Sporidiobolales > Sporidiobolaceae > Sporobolomyces > Sporobolomyces koalae. Next base: position 121,396 of record NW_027481740.1, read on the forward strand.
TCCGAATCGGTTCGAACGATACGAACAACGTCGCTCGTTGCAGTACTACGGCACGTCACTCGACCTGTCGCGCACGTGCAAGATCCTTCCGAAATCTCTCCTCGGCAATCACACGGCGATCGGGGCACGTTCGGTCGTGTCCAACTCGGTCCTCGGAGTGCAGGTCCAGGTCGGCGCCGAATGTGAGATTTCCAAGAGTCACGTCTTCAGTGGGTGTAGGCTCGAGAGGGGTGTTGTCGTGAGGGACAGTATCTTGGGAGAGAACGTTGTTGTTGAGGAAGGAGTTACCGTCGAACAAGGTAGTCTCGTTGGTGCGGGCTGCAAGCTAGGAAAGGGAGCCGTCGTGAGAGGCATGAGGGTCTCGATTGAAGAGTACCAAGGTGATCGGGAAGTTCACGTCGGACAAAACTCGCGTGAGTGGTCGCACATGGCTCTTCCCGGGGTGAGGGAAGAAAGAAACGCTCACATCGACTTTTTCTGAATAGTCGGACAAGACGGAGTTGGGTATTTCTGGCCGGGCGAAGACCGGACGGCAGATCGGAATCAGGGCGACAGCGACGACGAGGACGAAGATGACGAGGATTTCGTAGACCCTCGCAACTTGAGCGTGACACGACTAGGTTTGCATTCTTTTCTCTCTCGCATCACTCGAGAACTGTGACTAACTCGTTTCGGACAGGACACGCCCTCGGCAACTTGCACTTGAACGCATCGGTTTCTTCGCTGTCGTCAAACTCTCGAAACGGTTCGACAACTTCGCTCTCGACCCTCGCGACAGCTCGAACCGATGACTCGGATCTCGACGAAGATTCCGACGACGAGTCGACCGCGTCCGCTTCGGGACTCCCGACGATCGCCGGTCTCGACGTGCTCGAGGAACTGTCGTCCACGACGACAAAACATTCCGAGTTCAAGACCGAGTGCCTGCATTCGCTCGACCGCTCGTTCGCAGAGAACCACACGGTCGACAACGCTGCGATCGAACTGAAAACGTTGCGAATGGCTTCGAACGTCGATCTCGGTCAAGTGCGAGCGATTGCGATCCCGTACCTGCTGAAGAGATGCGATGGCGCGACGAACGCGATTGCGATGATTGATCGGTGGGGAGGGTTGATCATGAACCTGACGGGAGATTCCGAGGAGGCCATGATCGACTGTTTGCTCCTCGCGCAAACATTCGTTGCCGAGAACGCCGAAGGAGACATGAGGTTCTGGTTGAGGGTTTTGAAAGGGTTCTACGAGACGGACGTCGTGACGGACGATGCCGTGTTCGCTTGGTACAAGAGTGTTAAGGCGAGAAATACCGCAGGAGAAACGGGCAGGCTCTTGTGGCAAGGTAGTCGACCTTTCCTGGAAGCTTTGCAGGAGGACGACGACGAGTCGGACGAGGAAGATGAGGATTCGGACTAGATCTTTTCCTCGTTTGTTGCAAACATTCTACGAATCCGCATCCGCTGGCCACCTCGATTTCTGTTCCGCAAACTGTTCCGCGTACCGCATCTCTATTCTCTCAATCCATTTGGCCACGCGAGGTGTGTCGGGAGATTTCCAGATCTGCTTCGCGGTCGAAGGGTCGGCAACTCGTTGAAACGCGTACCTGTCGGATTCGGGATCAATTCTGTGCGGAGCTGAAGTCCACGATTCGGTTGATCACTCACCTGCCAAAGAGCGTGTAGTCGACCATTCCAGGTTGTTTCCCATTCAAGAACGGACTGGTTTTGAGCAGCGCTTCGAGCGGCTTGACGAAAGTCTTTGCCTGCTTGATCGCCTCGCCTGTACAGGAACGTGATAAGCTACAAAATCGGTCCAGGATCGAGAAGCGTAGTGGTGTGGACAGCGCACTCTGATTGAGTGTTTCGAGCTTTTGCCAACCCTGCGGAACTCCCAGCTTCGTGTCGCTTGTGAAATATTCCCGATCCTGCCAGTCGCAAGCGAAGTCTCAGGGTAGTTAGTGATCTAATTCGGTTAATACAGAGCAGACGCGCCTGACCTTATCTTCCTTGATAAGTCCCAAGATCCCTTGGTGTATGGCAGAAAAGAAGGGACTGAAAGGTACGCCCAACAACGCCGGAGAGCCAAATGTCGATTCCACATATTTGTGGTAATTCTTCGCGGCCTGTAGATTTCCTGGCGAGGCGTTCGACGGTGTCGAATCAGGGAGGAAGAGCGAGGGCGAGTCGGGATAGGCTTCCTCCAGCCATCTGCATACTTCCGATAATTAAGCAGGGTAATCTCAATGCACCAGTAGCAGTACTTGGGGACGTACGCAGCAATTTCATTCGAGTCTCCGATGATGCGCCCTTCGTCGGGCAATTCAAGAGTCGGTACTGAGTAGCGCATGTCACGGCACCTCAATCAGTACCGGACTTGGTGAGATACGTTACGTGCAAGCTCACGAGTCGGTCGATCCTTCTTCCACGCCTCCTGCTTCGCCCTCAGTTCGGTCCACACGAGCTCCCTGATTTCGAAATTCACGCCTTTGTGCCACAGGCACAGGAGAGACTTGAACACGGTGGGCGAGAACTGCGGACCTCCATGTTGACCCACGAGCACGTAAAGGATTGGCAGTCGAGGCATCCGTGCCGCGAGTGGAGAGACTTGGCGGAGAAAAAGAGCCTTTCTGGTGACGAAGTCAGATCTGACTCGGGTGGGGAAATCCCGTCACGTGATGTGAATGCGTTGCAGCGCTCCGTTTACATCCGCCGAGTCTAGCGATACATTTGATGCGCATTTGTGATCTACTGTACGCTTGAGGTGAGTCTGCAGGAAGCGAAATATCATCTGGGATCAGGGCCAACGACCGGGTCCGAGCGGTTCCGGCTAAATTCACTGAGTGGCGCATCCTCAAGTTCGGGCTGACCGTGATTTACTGGACTGACACGCCCTAGCCTGACTCGTCCGTGTGCTGCTTGAATCGGTGCCGGGGTGGTCGAGCGAGACGAGCGCATGGTTCCCCTGAGTAGGGCTGTGTGTTGTCAGGCTCGATACGTCATGAAGCCGGTCACCCTACGTACAAGGCGTCTCCCACGCGCATATACCCCGAAAGAGCGTAAGGATGTGGCCATGGTCTTTCGTGGTGAAGCAGAGTATTCAATTGGTGCAGTCAAACTTTTTCAAGCTTGGAACACTTGGGCGAGTCTGCTACGGGATCTCGGAGAAGCCCGAATACCGGTGTGGCTGTCACTCGTTGAGGTTAGCTCGTCACTGAGTGGCGATCTCTGTTTTGGGCCGTGTCGAGTGTCTAGAGTCTGAGCGCAATCATGCCGACTGCACGAAATCTCGCTAAAAATGTGTGCACCGATGAAACAGAAGAGTCTCGTCAAGCGATTCGGAGTAAATGCCGGCAAATAAGACTCGGGACGGGCAAGAGGCCAGAGAGTTGCCCAAAAATTCTAGAGAAGGAATCGCCGGCAATTGCGATTGGCCGAAGCCGAGCCACAGTTTCTTCCCCCGCGCGCCGGTCGGAGTCGCTCTCTCTCTCTTCTCGCTCTGAAGCACTCACCATCGCCGCTTCTTACTCACCAAATCGTCTTTACAACCATGCCGGGCACTCCGCCGATCCAGATCCCTACACACCTCGCCAAGCCTGTCGGTACTCCCGGACCTCGGCTGCTTGAGATCGAGCGGTCAAAGGCTAGCTTCTCGCCCGCCGAACTGCAAGAATACCTCTATGGAAGCGAGTACATTGAGCGCGTTAAGCGCGTCTTGCCGGTGCTCGAAAGCGAGGTGAGCGGCGCATCCTCGCGAGTTGGGGCGCATCTGCCGATCTCGAACTGACGCACCTGTCCTGGCTCCATCTTTGTGTGGCTCCGTACAGCCTGCATTCAGCAAGGCAGAATACCACTACATGGACCGTGGAGAGAAGTACCGCCACGGACTTAGGAAGGAGAAGCGGTTGGTCCAAGTCTCCCGCGAACTCGGTTGGTCGGCAGAAGACAATCAGATTGCGGAAGAACTCCTCGGTAAGTCTCCTGCATCCCGACAATCGTGCGCGTTCACCGACCCGTCCGCTTGCGTCCCGAGACTTGTGCATGGACTGCATCGCTCATCCCACCCCACATGCTCTTTATGTGTAGATCTTCCGGCCGCATTCGGTCTACACAAATCGATGTTTCTCAAGACGCTGCGCGCTCAGACAACGGACGAACAGAAGGAACTTTTCCTCAAACCGGCCGAGCGATATGAGATTATCGGTAAGGCGACACATCCCATTTAGCTAGATGCCCATCGGTTCTCGCATTTCGCTGACAGTCGATCGGAGCGGTTTGTAGGATGCTACGCTCAAACCGAGCTCGGCCATGGATCGAACGTTCAAGGACTCGAAACGACCGCCACCTACCAACCCGAAACAAAGACCTTCGTGATGCAATCGCCTGGTCTCACTGCGATGAAGTGGTGGATCGGAGGTCTCGGTCGAACAGCAGACCATGCCGTCGTCATGGCGCAACTGCACACGCCGGACGGCAAGAATGGCTCGCTCGTCAAGCGCGGTCCTTTCCCCTTCGTTGTGCCTCTGCGAGACATCAAGACCCGCGAACTTCTCCCAGGCCGCACTATCATGGACATCGGTCCCAAAGCTGGATACCCTGCCACTGACAATGGTGCTCTCCTCGTGCGTGCCCTTCTATCCTGCCCTCGCCTATCGCAAGGTCTAGCATTGACGCGGTTTGCTGCTGCAGCTCGATAAAGTCGAGATCCCCCATGTGAATTTCCTTGCCGCCTACGCCCAAGTTGACATCGATTCGGGTCGTTTCACCAAGCCTCCAAACGACAAGCTGTCCTACGGAACTATGTGAGTCTGTCCATCCCTGCTAATAGCTGGACTCAAAGACCTGACTGCGTCTCCTTTACGGCTTACCAGGACGTACATTCGTGCAAACATTGTGCAACAAGCACGACTGGTCCTCGCTCGATCCGCCACCGTCGCGATCCGGTACTGCTCGGTTCGGAGACAGTTCGCCGACCGGGACGCACCGTTCACCGATGACGGTCGCAAGCCGTCCGAGACTCAAGTCATCAACTACCAGCTCGTGCAAGCTCGAATCTTCCCGCCTCTCGTACAAGCGTTCGCTTGCCACTACAGTAAGACTACCTCTGCTCTTCGATTCTGATTCTACGCGGCACTGACGTGCTCCGGAATTGTACGCAGCTGGACGAGACATGTTCCGCTTGTATTCGCTCAACCAGACTGCCATGGAGGATGGCGACTTTACCCTCCTGGCCGACGTTCACGCGTCGTCTTCCGGTCTCAAATCGCTCACGACCATCATGGCCTCGCAAGCCATCGAGGAGTGCCGACGAGCCTGTGGTGGTCATGGATTCTCGCTTGCCGGTGGCCTGGCCAGTTTCTACGCGGACTACCTTCCTCAAGTGACTTGGTGAGCTCAATATCCTGAAGCACAACTTTTGAGCGAGCCCTGACCTCGATCTGCGCTCAGGGAGGGAGATTCGTACATGCTCACCCAGCAGTGTGGCCGATACCTGTTCAAGACGTTCCGCACCCTGCTTGCTGATCGCAACGCGCCCATGAGCTCGGAGAACCGCACGCGCGAGTACATTCTCAAGGTAGGCATTTCCATCTGGTCTTCGTCAGACGTGCACGAGTTGACAGTCGGCAACCCGGTCTCGCAGTACATTGACAATCCCGAGGCCAAAGCGCAAGTCAAGTACACGGGCGACCTGTCGAACCCTCAATTCTTCATCGACGCCTTCGGTCATCGCGCGGCGTACCTGACTGCTACTGCGCTCAAGAAGCGGGATATCGAGAAGAAGACATGGAACCACCTTTTGATCGATATCTTCCGATGCTCGTGAGTGCAGCGTCGAGCGGTCCTCCGATTCTGAATCCCTCGTGCTGACGTCGAAATCTTGCGAGGGAATCAGGACCGCCCACGCCCAGTACTACCTCGTGTACAACTTTGCGCAAGCGATCCTTCACGACGAAGAGCTCAAGTCGAAGCCGGCGCTGCACAAAGTGATGACGACCTGCTTCGAGCTGTTCGCGTGCTACACTATGGACGCCGAGATTGGCGAGTTCCTCGCGTCTGGGTACTTGACGTCCAAGCAAGCCGAGATGATCCGCAACCGAGTCCACACGCTCTTGTCCGAGTTGAGGCCGCAAGCCGTCTCGCTCGTCGATGGATGGGGTATCCCGGATTACCTGCTCAACTCTGCCTTGGGTCGATTTGATGGTATGTTCTTCCGATGCAGCTTTCGTCCTGCGTTCCGCGCTGACGGTTCTTCCCCTTTCTGCCATGACAGGCGATGTCTACCCTGCCCTCGTCAGGTTCGCCCAGAACGAACCCCTCAACCGAACTCGATTCAATGTCCAAGTGGACGACCCCGAGATCGAAGTTGGCCCCGAACGTGGTGCGGTCGAGAGTCGCGACAGCAAGCTGTAAATCCACTATCCGTGATGAAGCTCGTCGAACAAAAGAAACAGGCTTTTTCCTATGGCTCGCTCTCCTTCTTGTTGGTTGTCTTCGTTGTTCTCTTTAGCAGTACCTTGTCTCTTCTTGTCTCGGCTGGCTTGTTTCGAATATATAGCAGTTTATCTTTTGACAAGAGCTCGATGGCCAACACCTCGGTCATTTCGAGTTTTGTTGCAATATTGCGCAGCGGCAGAAGATCGGGATCAGTTTCGATTCCCTTCGATTAAGCTGGTCTATACGAGAGGAACTATCGCCGCCATAGCTTAGCGTCTAGTCGATCTGCAGCAGAACAACCACGAGACGTTTTCCGGGTAAGTGACTCCCTTTCGCCTTGGCCTGGGATCTTACTTGACAGCCTGTAACAGACGAGTCCAAGCCATCCGAGCGATGCGATTTCGTACGAAGCAGAGCTTTTGTGTAGTGCGACGAATTCAAGCGGGTGGAGTGGACAGGGGGTTCGTGCGGCGAATGCACACTGGAACGCGTCTTTTCGCAGCTCGGTGAAAGCCATCGGAGCACCTATTTCATCGAAGACAGTTCTAGACCTGCGTTAGTCTTGCTGCACCGGTTCCGCTAGCGTCAGGAGCCCGTGTGCGCGTGTGTCAGGGAGACACGCTTCGTGGCTACGTCCCCATGATGGGGGACGGGACGAGCACGATACTGTACGCTACAAGGCCGAGACGCAGTCTAGGTCCGCTCTCTCCAAAAACAGGCATTCGCCAAGAATGACGCAACCGTCGCTCACAGTCCCCTTCTGCATTACGCACCGACCCCCTTCACGAACACATCCTCAGGCTTCGTCCATTGTTCCCATTGTTCCACATTCGTCGCTTGCGCCTATGCGGGTAGAAGCGGACTCGTCCTCTCTTCTCTCTGTCTCATATCCAGTCGAAAAGACAAAGACCTCGCTCAATCTGAATCTCAGGCAGGTGCTCGACGCTGATCCGCTCTTCTTGCGTAGTCGTTTCTCGTTGTCTGTGCAGCAGCGCGCTCGTCGCTCGCTCCTAGCGACTACACTCTTCGCCAAGTGCGTGCCCTCCGAGGTGTTTCTCCCCTGCAGCCATGTCCACCATTAACCCTTCGCTTCTTCATCCCTTCCCCCAGCATATCGGCACCCAGAATGGAGCTTCGCGAGCGAAAGTCGGCGCCCGAAGCACCGGTCGAGGCACAAGCGCCTCGATCCAAGCGACAAAAGGTGGCGGACATCAAGAAAGAGCCGACCGGGGGAAGCGAACCCGAACAACCTGCACCCTATCGCCCCCCAGGCTGGGGGAAATCCCGAAACTTCCACCTACCCGGCACGAATGAGCCCTCCGAGGATTCGGAAGGCGCTCTTCGTGGTCGGCCGGCCGTCGCAACTCGATTAGGGGGACCCGACGCAGTACATACTCTTGAGCTTTCCACCGGAGTGGTGGTCCGTCCCGTCGAGTTGCTATCGTAGGCGGGCTCCAAGAGTTCTCTCTGCGTCGGGTCCCCCTAATCGAGTTGCGACGGCCGGCCGACCACGAAGAGCGCCTTCCGAATCCTCGGAGGGCTCATTCGTGCCGGGTAGGTGGAAGTTTCGGGATTTCCCCCAGCCTGGGGGGCGATAGGGTGCAGGTGATTCGGGGTCCCGTCCCCCAGTCGGCTCTTTCTTTGGGTCCGCCACCTTTTGTCGCTTTGGTGGTCGAGGAGCTGGTGCCTCTACCGGTGCTTCGGGCCTCGACTTTCGCTCGCGAAGCTTCATTCTGGGTGCCGATGCGCGGGAGACAGGGATGAAGCGAACGTTGAGAGGGTTAATCGAGGGCTTGGCTGCCGGTGAGAAAACATCTCGGAGGTCAGGTACGGGGTCAGGAGTGTGTTCGCTAGAAGCGATTGACGAGCGCGCTGCTGCGCGAACAGCGGGAAGCGAGGGCGGAGGAAGAGCGCATGGGCGGTGAGCATCTGCCGATCGCTGCTCCCGGACGTTGGCGGAGCCGGTGGAGCTAGAGTAAAGCGGGTCCAGGACTCTTGCTGATTGAAATGGAGGCGCTCCGATGGCTTCCACCGAGGAGAATGTTGCAGGTGAGGAGAAAGACGCGTTCTCCCCGTTCGCCGCACGAACCCGCTGTCTCCCGTGCCCGGGTCCGTTACACAATGCGAAGGCTTTACTTCGTAAGAATTTGCATTGCTCGGCTTAGGTCCGGACTCGCTTGGTATGCACCCGAACCCTAAGACAGCGTGGAGAGAGTAGAGAGAATGGAAAGACCAGTGAGAGAGAATAGAGAGAACAGATGAAATGAGATTGGAGAGTTGATAATGTCGAGTCGATTGGGGTCGAAGATTGCGCGAGAGAGAGCTTCAGTATGTTCGCCAAGAGTACCGGTGGAGGAGAGAAGTGGACTGACGGGACGATCGAGAGATGGAGGAGCGAAGTGGAAACGTCGTTGAATTCATGAGTCCAGCCCGATGGCGGAGAGAGAGGAGAGGCAGCTCATCTAGGGTATCACCTGAATCGTCCGGCGATCCGATACGAGGCGAGAGAGGATGCGGAAACGTCCTCCTCGCCATCGTCGAAGAATTTACCTGTGATGGGCAGCTCGAGCCGTTGCGGCCGCTGCTATCGTCCCTGCGGCAGCGACGATGTTGATCCGAGCGGCGTCGGCTCCGGCTTTTTTACAGTCCAACACTGCATGAGGACCGGTGCAATGGAAGCAGTGGCGTCGGACGTTGCACGGTTCTTGATCCGATCCAGTGATCTGTCGGTTCCACTCACTTCCTCCCTTCAGCCAGTAGCACGTGCTCAAGTACGCTCTCACTACGATTTCCGTTGTCCAGCGGATTTTCCTTCAAAAGTACGGGGAAAGAGACTGGGTTCATTACTTCGAATTTCTCGACACTATCTCTCAGCCCGTCGTTCGGAGATTTCAACTCCATCGTTGCGTACGAGCACGCCATCCGACTCGAGAAAACCAAGGCCCGCCCGCTCGTCAATTCCTTCCTCGTCGCGAGTTACCATGGCCCGGTGCTCATAGACGACCTGGAACGCTCGCCCGGCCCTCACATGTTCCTGTTCTCTTCCGGCTCCAACTCGCCCGCATTTGTCCTCGTCGTCGTCCAGACCTCGCGCTCAGCAGAAGTCGGAGGGCGCTTGCATCAAGTGGATCCGACAAATCGATGGATCTACGGATGACAACGACGATCGCGTCGAGGTCATACAGGGTGAGAGCTCATCCTCGGACGCGTCATCAGCCGGGTTGAACAGACGAACAGACGAACATCTGCAACGAGATCGAAGACGAACTGCGCCGCACGGCATGGGAATTGGCCGTTCTTCTAATTGCGGATACGACAGCGGCAGTATCTCCGCCAGAGATGAACCGCCAATTCCCATGCTGTGCGGCGCAGTTCGTCTTCGATCTCGTTGTAGTCGTGAAAAAGGAACGCCATCGAAGTGTTCCACTTCGGGCGAGTAGTCGGTTCGGCGAGTTGCTTAATATGAGTGTAGGCGGTGACGTTGTCCTTGGCTGGAATGAGGGGAGCGGGAGACAGTCGACTTGTCCGAGATGAACAGAGGCCGGTCGAGTTCGAGTTGTATCGACAACTTGAAGTTGACGAGCTCTTCCCAGCCGTCCGAGGCTGTAGGACGAAGAGTCGAGAGCAAGGTAGAGTACTCACGACTGGCCAGGTGCATTCGACGAGGACGGAGGAGGTGAAGAAGAGGTGAAGAAGAAAAAACTTCGAAACAAGCTAGCGCTGGAAAGCGCTCCCTCCAACTCCCTTCGAGAAATTCTCTATAGGACAGACGGACCAACTTCGAAAGCCAAGACCAATCGAAAGTTGCCCCGCCCTGTCTGAGCATAGAGAGGGGAGCTTCGGGGCGTCAAAGTTTCGAACCCTTGCATCACGTGCCGTCGAAAAAGCATCAATTTCGTCTACATACCTTTGCATAGTACGCGAGTGGCTCTCACTTGTTATCATAAATCGACCGGTGCGGTCGTCGAGTGAGACACGGGAAAGACGCGTATCAGCACGCGCGCGCGCGATCATGATGAGCGGATCTTGGTTCATCTCGTCTCGCATTTTGTACGCGACACGATGAGCCGGCCGCAAGGAGGATTCTTCGATGACGATGACGACGATCTCGATGATACGCAAGAGACGTACGACACGTCGAACCTAGGAGGACCGGTTGGCGGTGGTGTCAGTATTGGAGACGACTCGCTCTCTTCGACTGGATTTCCCTCGCCGCCACGGTACCAATCGAGTACTACCGACAATGGTGCTGCAGCGACAAGGAACGCGAGGTCGAGCTCGATCGGTACCACGAGTCGGACAGGAGGGAGAAGGTCGAGCATCACGGGAGCCGAAGCGGGCACTTCAATGCGGGACTACACGAGCACACGAGGTGCGAGTCCGAGCCTGGACGACATCCTCGGAGAAGGCGGCAACCTCTCGAGAGAACGCAATGTGCAACGGTTGCTCAGAGCTTGGCACAACGAGATGGGAGCTCCAGAACTGTTGCGCTTCCCGCGACAACTCGTCGAGAAGCTGGTCAAGGATCTTGCGAATCGCGTGCGTCATTTCCCCACCGATGTGCTGCACCCTTCGCAGACTGACCAACTGCGAGAATAAATAGAAAGCGATTGTGAGAACGGCGCAGAGGACTTCGGGAAACGATGAAGCGTTCTATACGACTGCCGCAATTGTCGCAACCGAGAACATGCGTGCAGCGCACGTTCTCAAGATGTACACCCGAGAACGGATATACAAGGCAAGCTCGGCAGTGTTTTGTACAGGAAGGGTCACAAAATTGACCAGGACCGCTTCTCTTCTCGCTAAAACCAGCTCGAGCAATGCGCCGAGTACTACTTGTCCCTTGCAGATGTCGACGAGCGGCTGTACCCGAATGAGATTGAACACGCGCGCGGGTCAGTCGAAAATTGACCACGTTCCGAAAGGCAGATTGTTTTTGACCTTGTTGCAATCTTTGTCAGGTACCTGCGCCTCGTGAAAGCCTACCACGACTCTGCCGCGATGGACGCTCTGCCCGAATACATCACTCGGCATCCTCCACCGAGTTCGTTGCTGGATCCCTACTCTCAAGCATGCGGATCCGAAGCTGATGGCTTGATGCAACCTGCCTCTGCAGTACCAGAACCGGACTTTTCGAAGCCCGTCTTTTTTCGCGCTGTACAGGAGTGTCCGCAAGTCATCTTGCCCGAGTATGTCTCCTGTACCTTCGAGGTGTGACCAGTATGCGCCAGGCTGACTCTGCATTCGTCCGTGCGATCCTGTAGTGGCGAACCATTTGTATTTGCAAAAGGCACGCAACATATGTGCCGCTACAGCACAATACGAGCGCTGCTGGAACAAGGCGCGGTCGAACTGATCTAATACGCACACGCACACCCTCGCATTCGTTTCCAATCTGTTGTATCAAGACTATGGTATCACCTGAACAAGCGAATGTTGTTGATGTCGTACCGTCTACCAGTCCGAGTTCAAATCATCAGATGCGAGGGAGAAGCGCGCACATAGCAGAAAGATTGGGCAAAAGAAGCTGTGTCGGGACCTCGCACTCGGTTCCTGTTCAGATTCATTCACGAGGAGCAGAAGCGTGCACGTGCAGGGGTTGACAGGAATAGAAGAAGAAGATGCGGGCTCGATTGGGACAATGACAGGACACGGACCGCCCGTGCGTCACGAATAGCGAACGGACGCGATTGGCCCGTCTCTGATTCGCTTGTTCTCTTCTCCCTGTCTGTCTGCTGTCAGACTCACAGTCCCGAAAGCCTGCTTGAGATGTACCAGCCTCAAGGTGAGCGAGTGACACGAGATGATAGGGAGTCTGGTCTACTCTTGCGCTAAATGCTGCCCGTGTGCGACCTCAACAGGCCCGAGTGGCACCTCGCCCGCCTTCACTGAGCCGATCGTGCCATTCTCTCGACTCGGTTACTCGTTCCTCAAGCGCTCCGTAAGTGCCGACAGTTGTTCATTGCTCGCGACACGCCCCGAGCTCGGAGTTGACCTGCAATGCCCCCATCGCGTCCGGCGACGTTGGTCAGGGTCGCGCTCTCGCGTTGGTGTTCGCGGCGATCGTCGGTCTCGTCTTACTCCACACGTCGGACCTAGTCCTCTACCTCCTCAACCTCGTCAGTCCCGCCAAATCGCTTGGAAGAGTTGTTCCCCCTGCGTTCTCGCCCGCAAAGCCGCCCTCGCCGTGGTCCCACCCGTTTGCGTTCGTATTGTGCAACATTGCGAATGTCCTCGGCCAGAAGAGCTCTCCCGCCTGTGAGTTGCGAGCGAAAGGCCCACGGAAAACCCGAGTCTCGTACCTTTTCGAGCTACCCTCTTCTCTATTCGCAGGGCTGTGGGACTGGTCGCACTGGAGTGGAATCGGCTTTCAGGGAGAATGGGGCACAATCTTCACGGACGAAAGCGTCTCGCGTTCACCCTGTCCCGCGTTGAACGCGCTCGCCAACTGTGGAGCGTTGCCTCGTGACGGACGCAACATTACCCAGCAGCAACTCTCGGCCGCCATCTCGCGCGCATACAGTACGTCTCTTATTCTGCGACTATTCTCGATTAGAGAGAGCTAACAATGTGCGGTCCATACGACAAAAAGACCTCACTCCGACCCTTGCGATTCAGCTCGGACTGCCTTTTTCGGTTCTCTTCGAAGGACGCGGCAAGATTGACCTGGAGGATCTCTCGGCACAAGGGCTTGTCCAACACGACGGTTCCGCCACGAGGGAAGATTTGAACTCTCCTCACGCCGCTGCGACAGTCGCCGCCACTCAAGGTCGTCCCTCACTTCGCCTCATCGACTTATACTGGCCCGCGTCCAATCAGGTAAACGAGTACACCTGGCAGAACGAAGCTGCGATCCTCGCACACGCCCGTCGCGAATCTCGTAGCAGGAACGGCCAGTTTGTCCTGTCCCCGCTCGCGTACGTCTTCTCGTCTGGCAATGTCGCCCTCATGCACATTGTGTGCGGAGGCAAACTCGAAGACTTGCGCGCGTGGCTCGGAGGTCACGATACGTTGCGTGGAGTCGAAGGGTTCTTGCCCGGATTTGAACCGAAAGCGAGACAAGCTTGGGGAGTCGTACGTCCGCGCTGCTCCTTTCTCCCTCCGAGTGTTTCCCCAAAGACTCGCCTCGAGCACAGTACTCACGTGCCCGTTTTCGATTAGAGTATCCTCCAAGCTCAACTGTTCACGGCTCTTGTCGAGCTCACGTGCGGATCGCTCGACGACAAACCTCGCGCGCTCGCTCACCTCGACGACATCCAAGCTCGCAACGGTTGGAATGCGATGGAAGGCAAAACCGGAGACGACGCGTGAACAGCTCGGGATGCAGCTGCAAGACATTTTCGCTTGTTCAAGAAGGGAATTCGCTCTCGTAGGAGAAAGGAATCAATCGGTTTTGGTTTAGTTTGGTTTGGTTTAGCTTGAAAAACATTCTCTGTTTCTCTCCGTGGACCGGGACGATTAGAGAGAAGGACGAGAGGTTATGTCAAGTATATTGCGCAAGCAAAGAACGAAGGGAAAGAGAAGAGGTATCGAAAGGGAGCAAGGGGTAACGAGTGGAAAAAAGAACAATATGTATCAAGAGAGAAACTTTGTTTCATGTGCAAGTGAGTGCGCGAAAAGACCCCGGGGATCCAGTTCCGTCCCTTTAATACCGGATTCAAGACGAGATGAGTAAAGATAAAACGATGCAAGGAGCGGAGGATGCTTACAGGATTTCACGATTTGACCTGGTACCGCGAGCTAGGAGGGAGGCCGAGCGAGGCTTTGGAACCTAACCTCGTCGTGCTCGCGGGAATAGAGCTCGCGGTCGAGAACGTGCGCGAGCGAGGTAGGGGGGCAGTCGAGGTGGATGCAGGGGGCGGAAGCTTCTTGAGTGGCGTCGAGATACTCGAAGATGAGATTGAGCTCGTTGCGTTCGAAGTGAACCTGGTTGAGCTTGATGTAGGAAGACCGGAAGCACGAGTCGCACGTGGCGGCGGGATCGAAGGCGGGATCGTCGAGTTTGTGCCTCGAGCCTGGGTGATCCAGGGGTGGCGCATCGCAGGGTCAGGTTTCAGGCGTCGATCGGGATCCCACATCAAGCACTTGGCGATGAAGTCGATAAAGAGTTCGTCATCCGTTTTGAGCACCTGAGCGAGAGTCTTGGATCCAGGGCGTCGGCGCCTGCCTTTCGAATTGACGACAGGGCGAGGTGCACCGGTAGAATCTGTAAGAAGAAGCAACGGATTAATAAGACTCTATTATACTTACAGCAGCAAGGAGACTTACCAAAGAATAAGCGTTTGCGAGAGCTGCGATCGACGAGGTACTTGTCGGGCAAGCCCATCACCTCCATGATGCACGCCAACTGCTCTTGTTCGTTTTCTCCCGGAAAGATGGGATAGCCGGTGTACATCTCGGCGATGATGCAGCCAAGACTCCACATCTGGACGCGCGCGCGAAGAACACGAATTCCGTCAGCCAAGACCCCTCGAGCGATGCTCGATGCAAAAGGCGCCTGCTCACATCAATGCCCATATGATAGTTCATGCCGAGGATGACTTCGGGACTGCGGTAGAATCGCGACTGGATGTAAGTGTAAACTACAGCAGGCAAGGATGTGTGAGCTTTGTCGAGCAACCATGAAAAGTGGAAATAGAGCTCAAGACTGACCCTTCTCGTGTTCGAAGCAGCTGCTGCCAAAGTCAATCACTTTGATGGCGCTCTTTGCAGGGTGTTTGAGGAGAATGTTCTGGTGGTGAAAATGATTGGTCAGATCAATCGAATTACCGAACCTGGAATATGTGAAACTCACTTCAGGCTTCAGGTCGCAGTGAACGACTCTGTGATGTCGCAACAGCGACAAGGATCCAAGAATCTGAACTGTGAACCGGCGGATGAGAGTTGTCGAGAAGCCGGCGAAGCTGTTCGCCTTGACAAGCTCGTAGAGGTTGATGCTTAGAAGCTCGGTCACGATGCAGAGATGCCCTCTGAATGTGAACGAATCGATCATGCGGATGACGAAATGCTTCTCGTTGGGGTCCTGTCAGATTCACATCAAGTGAGCATGAGCATAGTTCTGCTTGTGAGCGAACACGCTGGGACTGACCCATTTGACAAGGTTCTCGAGCACCTTGATCTCGACCAGCGCTTGATGGTGGAACCGCTTCTTGTTTCGGATGATCTTGATTGCGACCATCTCCCCAGTCTTGTGATCGCGACATTGCAGTACTTGACCGAACGATCCCTTGCCGAGTACGTTGATGACCTCGTAACGATAGTGCAGATGATCGTTCGGCACGAGGAGATAGTCGCCTCGCTCGTCATCGTACCCGTAGTTGTTTGTGGTATGGTCTTTGCTGGCGGGCTTCTTGTCGCAGTTGGGGCCAACAAAGTACACTTTGCGGAAATCGCGGATTTCTTCTTTCTCGTAGGGCGAGAGGAAGCGCGAGTACAGCGAGAGAGCATCTGTACCGAAGCAGGTCAGTAGAGATTGGATGATTCGATCGTGAAGGGCACACAGACTCACCATTCGCGTCGAGAGGCGGCAACGGATCGGTCGGGTCGGGGAACTCGAACAGCTTGCGAATAGCGTCTTCCGACATTCCGGCGCTGAGCTTCTTGCTGTACTGGCGACGCACGTACGCACCCATCTCTTCGTCGGCTCGCACTTCCTCCTCATCGACTTCGCGGTGACTTGCCGAGGACGAACGGCCCGAGTCGGTGCCACTCGAACTGATCCGCGAAGCACTGTGAGCCGAAGTTGACTTGGATACTCGCGTCGGGATCGCGCCTCTACTCGACAAGTTACGCGAGGACCTCGAGGAGGAAGGTGGTTCTCCAGTGAGCGACGATGCTGCAGAAGTACGGCGCGGGACCATGTTGGTCTCGCTGGATTTGGAAGAGAGGCGCTTCGTGGAGGTCGACGAGGGGTCTGCAAGAGCTTGTGTAGAGCTGCGAGACGCGGATGCTGACAACGACGACAGTCTCGGCTGGTTCGAACGGGCAGGGCTTGGTGCCTTGACGGGCGCTGAAGCAGGCACGTTCCGTGCCGCTTCCTCGACGGTCGTCGAACGGCGAGCGATACGAGGCAACGCTGTACCTTGTCGCGAGGACGATGTGGATGACGACAGCTGGTCGCGCGCGGAAGCGAGAGTAGCACCGGTCGTGCTCGTACTCCGTGGTATCCCAGACGGGGCCGTCACATCTGATTCGAGTCTGCGTCGTGTCGACAGAGTCTTTTCACCATGCTGAAGTCCGGGTTCGCGGTTGACCGATCCAAATTCCGACGTCGAGTCATTGTCGTTTGCCGAGTGAGCGAGAGACGAAGTGAGTGAGGCAGAGAGGGGATTCGCAACGTCGCCCGCGCCTCCGAATGAGCTGCTCCTCCGCCATGTATCCTTGCTGACAGGCGGAGGATTTGAAGGGGAATTGTCGCGACTCGCAGCTGAGGTGCGAGGCTTCGGACTCGAGGGAGCGGTCCCGATCCGTCCAAGGCGCGGGATCTTGGTCGGAGTGCGTGACTTGGGAGGTGGGCTGCCAGAAGGAGATGGATTCTGCGATGCTGAGCGGCTCTCCATGGTACTGCCGATCTCGGCCGCAAGCCGAGCCCCATAAGTTGAAGGCGAGCCGGCAATGGTTGGTAGGTTGCCTCTGATGGAATCTTGCAGCTTGCTCGTGCGAGTTCTCGGAGTCTGCAGAACCGAGCCACTCGGGGACGGAGGCGCTTTGGCGAAGCTCCGTGCTGAGGCCGTTGACGATTGTGACGCATTGAGGGCGTCAACCCGGTTCTTTGTTACTGTCGAAAGCGCGGGCATTTGGAAAGGCGGCAACTGTTTCGTCTGAGCTTTCGTCCCGAACACATCGTCATTCCTCGCATCAACTGAGCTGAGAGTCTGAAGAGAGCTTGACGCGTCAGCCAGCAGTGCTACGTGCTTGAAGGTGACAGTAACATACCTTGCCTCGCTTCCGTGTAAGCGCGTCGGAGGGTTCGCCAGCACGTCGTCCGAATTCATCCGTCCGGAGCGAGTCGCTGTGCAGGTTCGAGGATGACAGGGAGTTCGTGACCGTGGGCAATTTGGACGAAGTGGAAGCCATGATCGGCGACTTGTCTTTGTCACGTTTCGAGGTACTCGAGCGCAAGAAATTTAGACCGAGGATGGACTTGCGGCCGCTACGGTCCTCTGCCGAACCTTTCTCGATATTCGGGGACGGTGTAGTGCTCTTGTTTGAAGATTCGGTCGAATGAGAAGCTTTGCGCGAGAAAAATGGAATACTTGACGGGGTCCTTCGCGGGTTGATCAAACTCGAGCGAGATCGACCGGGACTTGTCGTGACTACTGCCGGTGTTGCGACCTGAGAAGCAGGCTGCGAATTCGCCATGCGTGCAGTGTTCGTGCTGCTCTGAGAAGAGGTACGAGTTCGAGCCGTGATCGAGGCCCTTTCGCTGCGAATGCTGTTGCGGCCGATCGATCCGGTACCACTCTGCGAATACTCGCTCCGACTGCTCGCGAGGCTGGCAATGTCACTGGTCGAAGAAGCCATCCTCTTTGGTAGCTGCGTTCCTTCACCTAGTCCCAACCGAGGCCCGAACGAAGCTTTGCGGTCACGTTGGCTCGGTGCTTGCAAATCGCTAAACGACGAGGACTCTTTGATTCCTCCTGTCGATTTGGGACTCTTGGAGGCCTTGTGAAAGGCGGACGAGATGCTCCACTTTCGACGGTTGTTCGAAGACGCTGCCTCCTTTGAGCCCTCTTTGCTCGTGTTCGATTCCATCGGCGGTGCGCGAGGGCTCGAGCGGAAGGAGTTCTCGAGTGAGCTGGCCAATGATGGACGACGGACGTCATACTCTGGCTTTGGCGAAGGGAACGAGATCGAGGAGACAGTGGTTGCGGTCGAGGCGGAGAGAGGGGCCGACGTAGTCGATGCAGTAGGGCGATAGGTTTCCCAATCCTTCGGAAGTGGCGGGACCGGGGGAATGCCTTGAAGCTGATCGCCTTCGCCCGCGCTGTCCATTCGCTCGACTCCAGGTCGCGGATCTGCGCCGCTGTGAGCGGATGATGCATCGCTCCCGGCACTCGAACGTCGAGCCTTGGACGCGACAGAGCGGCTCGTGACACTGGTCCCAGATGTCGAATCGTGAGAACCGCTAGCCGAAGTCGAGCCGGCGAACGTGTAGCTCGCTGACGATGACGATCCGCGCTTATATGGACTGGCCGTTGAAGGGAACGGTATCTCGGTACCAGAATTGATGCGCTGCGGTTGGGGTCGACTCGCCGATCCGGACGAACCCGTATCGTAGAGAGGCGACTTTGGCGCGAAACCGGCGCTCGAAGGCAGCGGAGGCATCGATGGTGATGATAGCGTTGGTGTGCCGCTGGTCGTCCCTGGACCCGAAGTATCGACATTCAGAGAATCACCTGCGTCAGCGAGGCTACTCCTCGTTCTCCTCCTGATCCTCTCTTCCGAATCCCGGCGGAGGTTTGGTGGCATCTCGACAAAATTCCGACTGCTCTTGCGGCTCCTGGACTCGATTGACGAAGAGTTTGAGGCGATGCGAGTCATCTTGGGTGAGCTGAGACCATCAAGCTTGCGCAACGCTTCAGCAGTGCCTTCGTCCGCTGCGGCGGCTTTTTCAATCTCAAGGTCGATGCCTTCGAGATCCCGCGTGTGCCGCAGGATCGAGGCCGCAACGAGAGACGGCGAAGAATGATGAGAGTGGAAAGAGTGACGAGACAGACGCGAGTGATCAGGGGTACGGGCAGCCGGCGTTGACTGCGAGGAACCAGTCTGGTGATGACTGGCATGCGGATACGGGTCGATCTGCGGAAATGTCGGCGGGGGCAACGATGTAGTGCTCGCCGAGAGGGAGTGGGTGGAGGACGCGGCAGCTGGAGATGGTGGCAGGTGCGCGAAAGAACTCTTGCTGGCGGATTGGCGACGATGTTTGAGCGCAGCTTTGCCATCGATCGAAGCACGATGACTCGATCGCTTTGAACCAGTTCCGGGTGTAGTACTTCCTTGCGAGACCCTCCTCTGGGAAGGACCGAGAGTCGTGCTGTTGTCTGGACCATCTCGGACGAGTCGTGCTTCTGCTGTCTCGTAATCGAAACCCAAACCTACCATGGTCTTCTCCGACTCGTTGTACCAGCGAGCCGCATCGTCGTTGGTCGTAGCGACTCCGGAAGTACGAGTTGTGCGCTTGGGCGCGCCTTCCGTTGCCCTTGTCTGTTCCATCTTATCTGTTCGCTCCGGCCGCGACAAGTCGGGAGAAGCGGCATCGAGGGAATAACCCGGACTCGCAGGCGTGTACTCGAGGGCACCAAACGTCGACGCCGTGTCTTGACCAAAGTTCAAGAGTCCGGCCGGAGAGAGCTGCGTCGAGATCGAGCTGGCAGAGGTAGAGTGGGGCAACAAGGATTGTGGCTGCAGCGAAGACGCTCCGCTGTTGCCGAATGGCCTGTTTGCAGAACTCGAATCGTGTAGGGACCCCACAGTTTGACGAGCTGCGGTCGGTGACTCGACGGCGACACTGGCATGACGAGTAGTCGAAGGCTGTCGTAACGGTCCAGGGTCAGTTCGGCAGCTTAAAAGTCGTTCGAGAAGAGGGAGTCAAGAGACTTGCCATGGGCTCGTGCACGTCGAAGCGATTCGTCAAAGCTTCTTCACCGACAGGTGCTCCCCATCTTCTCTCGAGAGCAGCGCTCGTCCACCTCGGGGTCGCCAATTCTCCAAGACCAATCAACTGACCTCGATCGACGACGGGGCTGTCGCCATTGCGTTCTCCTGGGCGAGGACTGTGGAAAGGATCGCGAGAGGCACGAGAAGGCGAGGGAATGTCGATCGGGAGCGGATGGGACGCCGACAAGGGCGCCGGTGAAGCGAGCGAAGACAAGTTAGCGGCCGCAGAGACTGAAAAGGGCAGTCCGAGTCCGACGCCTTGGTAAGGTCGACCTGAATACCCTTGAGCGCCTGCGCCTGTACCAGTGCTCGAAGCGAGCAACGCTGAAGGCTGGTAAGGCCGCGGCTGGTCATCTGCGTCGAGGTACTTGGAGCTCGAAGTCGACGAAGAGAGGTACGAGATACCCGAACCGATCGTGTCGTCATCGTCACCTTCGCTCTCATGAGATAGATCGAGGCTCGTGGATGGCAGCGAGAGATTGATGCGGGGCGATTCGGCGGTACTTGCGGTGAACCCGACCAAATTTGACATGGGCTCCTGACGGTCTTGTTCGCGGCTGGGCGTCTCTGGGACAACCTTGTTGGCAGACCCAGCTGTCCACCGTACAGGTACGGGGCCAGCCGTGGTTTCGATTTGGGTCAACGAGCGAGGCGAGCTGGTTGGTGAAAGGTCAAGCGGAGGCGGGGGCTTGCGTCGGAGTGAGCTACTCCGAGTCGACGCTGGACTCTTGCGCGACTCGCTCGGACTGCGCGATGTAGTCTGGATCGGCGTTCGAGCTGGAGTGCGATCATCGCGCGAGACTTGTCGAGTCGGTTCGAAGCTCTGATGGGTTGGAGATGCAAAAGTCGCGGCCGGTGAGCGCGTCGTCGGGGTCGCTGAAGATGCAAAAAGTCGTGGCGTGACCGAGAGAGCGACTGCTCGGGTCGAATCGTCGTCGTCGGGAGCGATGACCGCTCGCGGGGGATCGACAGCACCTACTCCCTCCTGCTGGTGGTCGAGCCTGCTTCCCGCGCTCCAATCCTCTTCGTGCCCGTCCATGAATTGCCCCGGATCCTGCACTGGTGCCGAGAGTTTCGTCGCACCACGTTCGGCAGTCGCATCGCTCGCGGTTGGAGGGAGCGGTCGCCGCGAGAGGCTGGACCCCCGCTGCACCAGAGGTGCCATCTACCGAGGTTCGAACCGGGTCCTGCGATCCCAGGGAGCGACAATTTGAGCTGTGCAGGAACACGCCGAGAGGTCGAGGGATGATGAGCAGCGGAGTTCAGTGGGGTGCGGCCCTCGAAGTTGAACTAGACTCGCCGCCAACTCACCCAAGCTGTGTGTATCGAGCAGGGCGATCGGTTCGCGGATCAGGATCTGACCATGGACTGAGGGTAAGCAGGAGAGCGAGTTGTTCCTTAAGTCCGACTGTTCGTGTGCGTGCATATATTCACTTTCTTGCTGAGATGACGGATACGCTCGCAACCGCTGAACGCGTCCTGAAGGCTTTTACAGACCTCTCAGAAATGCTCTGGTGTGCGGAGACGCGGCCAGCGGATATTTACCTCCTGACGAGGCTTTGCGCAGTGGTCTGTACGCGCGCGACGCTGAGCCGTTCTGCACCAGCAGGCTACTGCCTCTCTCGATACACCTGTACAAGCATCAACAGCAAGTGGATTGATGCCTACGAGTTGAAACAGCGAGCGAAACGAGATTTAGCGCGAAGAAGGTCAGCACAGAGCGCGCGTGCACGAGCGCGCAAAATCATTGAGACGACTTTACGCGTTAGGTCCGCTCGCATTGTCGTCTCTCTCGAATAGATTGCGAGTCGAGGCTTAGGGTGAATATGAAAAAGCGCATCAAGCGCGTCACAAGCGAGAGAGTCGATTCCGATTTCCAAGGAGTAAAGGCAAAAAGGAGAGAGATTGGGGGAAAAGCAGGGTGTCAAAAAGAATGGTCGTGGCAATGGATAGGAAAGAAAGGTGAGCCCGGGGGATGCAAGCCCGTTCAACGGTCAAAGGCAGGGAAAGGGGGCCAGAGTGCAGCGAGGGAAACAAAAGTGTGAAAGGAGAAAGTCGCGCGAGCTCTGTTATTCGAGATAGGGTATATGGGCCCGAACGAGTGTTCGAGGCAAGTGTCCGTCAGGGTGTTGACGTTTCCGACTTTAGTTGTCGAATTGCCAGCTACAGAGCGATTCGTTCGAGCGGGGTCAGACCGCAGAACTCGAGATCGGAAGGAAAGCAAGATGAGCTCACGTGATGTCAAAGACACCCATGTCTTGGGTACCGCCGAGCGCCGAGAAGGCGCCCCACGAGAGGT
Organism: Sporobolomyces koalae; assembly: GCF_050403365.1. Lineage (NCBI taxonomy): Eukaryota > Fungi > Basidiomycota > Microbotryomycetes > Sporidiobolales > Sporidiobolaceae > Sporobolomyces > Sporobolomyces koalae. The sequence goes on from NW_027481740.1 coordinate 143,779, forward strand.
CGAGGCAGGCGTTGTTGTTGCAGGTCGGGCACGAGTCGGCGACCAACGCGTTGATCTGCTTGCCCGTGTCCGAGCGCGTGATCGTCACGTACTTGCCGCAGTGCGAGCCGTTGTCGTACGTCGCAGTCGGGAGGGCGACGAGGAGGGTCGAGTCCGAGTTGACTTGGCCACAGTTACCGGCAACGCCGTTCTGGTAGAAGAAGGTGGCGATACCTCCGGTGTAGGTCTTGCCAGATCCTCCTCCACCACCGTTGTTGTTGGCGGCCGAAGTGGCAGCTGGGAAAATCGTCCGTCAGCACTGATGTGCGCAAGAGTTGGCGACAAGGTACGACTTACCAGCAGCGGCAGCAGACTTGGACGACGAGGCAGCCCAGGCAGCATCAGCAGCGGACTTGGACGCGGCGGCAGCTTCGGCAGCAGCTTTCGAAGAGGCAGCAGCAGCGGCAGCGTCGGCATCGGCTTGAGCCTGAGCCTTGGCCGACTGAGCGGCAGCAGCAGCGGAGGACGACGAAGCCCAGAGTTTGTCAGCTTCAGCCGACGACGAGGCTAGAGCGACGAAGGGGGGACCGTGAGTCAGTTTATTACAGGACTAGGAGACACAGACAGGCGGGACGACATACAGGCGTAGGCGGCAGCATCGGCCTCGGCTTGAGCCTTGGACGAAGCAGCGGCGGCAGAAGCCGAGTCGTACGCGGGAGTGGTCGGGGTGGCGGGAGCCGAAGTCGTCACCTGAGGAGCTTCCGTCTTGGGAGCGGCGGCGGCTTGCACGTTGCCCTTGGCGCTGTCGTAGGCTTTCGAGCTCGATCCGGCCGGGGTTTGGGGAGCGGACGCCGAGGTCTTGACGGCCGACTTCTCCTTGCCGGTGGCCGAAGTTGAGAATGCGCTCGGGAGCGAGCCAGAGATCGAGTCGGCGTTGGCAAAGTGGTACGAGACAGAGAGCTCTCCGACATCGAGGTCACCTCCGAGGGCCTGGTAAGCACCCTTGGGGAAGGTCGTGTACGCGTCCCTTTGCGAAGCATCAGCGACGACGGCGGTGATGCTGAAGAGAGAGAACGCCTCGTATCAGTCAAGGTCCGGTGCAGAATACGAAGCGAGGGAACATGGGCTCACGATTGTCCAGTCTTGGGGTTCGTGACGACGACAGACTGGCCGCAGAGCTCCGACTTTTCGGCAGGGTTCGGGTAGAGCTCGAGGGGAAGACCGATCACGAGGTCGTTGTCGCTGTTGCGTAGCGGGAAGGACGAGCGAAAACCGTCAGGACGCGTCAAAGTCAAAGCGCGCTAGTTGTGTGGAACTTACTTGAACTCGACGCCGCACGATCCGATCCAGCCCGTCTCGGCGTACCAGATGGCAGTGGTCGTGTACGTCTGCGTCTGTTGCTTCGAAGCCTTGGCAGACACTGCAGGACGGGCGATTCGAGATGGGAGGGTTCGTTCAACATGCGAGCAGATAAAACGTCAGCGTCTGTCAACTCCTGCGCAGGTCGTTTCCGTGCCTCGTCCTCCTGCAGCCTCGCTGACCCTCTGTGGCGACTGCATCGACCACATCGCGCACGGTTTGTGCCTCAAGCGTGGACCTCGAAAAATATGACGGTTTACGTCGTCACACGCGGTGCTCGCGCGTGGCCGCAGTTCCAAAAAGTTTCGACGACAACGAGTGATTCGAGAGCTGTGGCTTACCTTCACCGCGCTTGATCTTGCGAGCCATCCTTCCTGACGAAGGGGCAGCGACCTGGTCTCGCTGTTCGAGGGCATGCTCGGCCATTTGGTGGTGTCGCTTGGCCATTCGGGGGTCGCCATGCGAGTACGACAGAGCGAGGGCGGGCACCGCGAGGGCGGAAAGGGCGGCGAAGGAGCGCATACTGGATCGAGGTGGACGAAGCGAAGAGGGAGATCGGATCGAGAGTAGGCGAGAGCGCGGGGACCGGGAGCCGGAAAGGGGTGGTTGCGGAACGGCAGGGGGACGTGGCGCGAGTAACGACTGAACAAGGGTCGATCTGGGGAAACTCTAGGCGAATAGAGTCCTGGTGGTGAGCTGTCGAGAGAGCCGGACACGAGAGAGAGAAATCGGGGGAGGGGAGAAGGCGGAGGGGAAGAGCACGTCGAACCAACAACAACAATCCACGCGCGCGCGCCTGTCGCACCCTTTATTTCGTAAATGATTTTTCACCGCCTTTTGTTTTCCCAGGCTATCGTCCCTCTCACGGACCTCTTAGCGAAAGGGTCTGCTTCGGGATGCTCGTAAAGCCTCGTTGCCCACTCGATTACGCCTCGATAGACTGCTCAGAGACGCCTTGACGCTCTCGAATAGCTGTGTGCATGCACCGCGCGTGCGCGTCGATCTTTTGAACCGGTTGGAATTCTCACTCAACATTGCCAAATCTACCCTCCGATCGCCCTCGTCCGCGGTTGCTGGCCGGATGGTCCACGCGAGATTCGTGTCTATCGGATCCGAGAACAGATCGACAAATTTGGTACACAGACTGCGCTCGTCCCGGCGTGCAAAATAATTCGCCTGTTCCGTTCGAGCTTTGGTATTTGCAACTGTGACCCAAAATACCTCCCGAGCGCAGATGGAAAATCTTGCATCATGTTGCATGTGGCGAAACTCTCGCGACTCGTCTACCGTTGGAATCTTGCGCCGAAAGTCCTCGTTCCCGCTCGGACGTGTTGCTCCGTTTCCTCCCTTCTCCCGTACTCAACAACCCTTTGAACGACAACGGTACAATATTCAACAAACCTTGACCTGTCTGATTGTCGTTCGTGATTGATCGTTTTCCGGGCGAGATTGCTCCAAGTGCGTTCATCTCGAGTTCAAGCTCTCGTTCCTCTTGCAATTGTTGCTGCTGGTGATGCGAGAGTGTAGCTTGGGTTCGAGACGTCGTCGACGATGGTACGGGTTCCCATCCTTCGACCGCTTTGTTTGGGAATGGGATCGTGAGGCATTCGATTCCGAGGTACGAGCAGAATGCGTCGATGATGAGGTACACGGCTCGAGAGTAGGTCGCGAGCGAAACGACGAGCGTGACGTGTAGGTACAACGGTTCGAACGAGGCGGGAATCAACGCGGGCCTGTACGGTGCAATGTCAGCAATCGATCGCTGTGTCAAAAAGATTCGCGCCAACTACTGACAATCGTAGGAACGGGGTGTTGATCGCTACTGCAGGGATGAGTAGAGGTACGAGGAGACTCCACGAGAACGGAAACGGTCCCCTCGTGAGTTGCGCGAGGATGATCTTGGACGACAATTGTCCAAACAGGAAACCTGATTTCCCGAGACTGTCAATCTCCTAACGCGCTTGGGAGCGAGTATACACACTCACAGACTACAAGCGCAAACTCCTCGAGGTAACCATCCTTGAGGATCCTGCTTCGTGGGCTGAACGTCCACATGACGGTCAAGACGGAGAACGCAATGATCGGGAGCAGTTGTGCGAAAGCTTGTGAGGTCGTCATGCCAGGGTTCCGTCGAGGTGCGGGCCGTGGCGAGGTGAGGGGCCTCCGAGAGTTGGGTGGGGACAGAACGGTATGAACGTTCCACAAGCTGGTCGCAGATCACTCAGCAGTGGTTACTTGGGTGGGAGGGGGAAAACGGGCTCACCAGAGGGGCAGATGCGCGATCAAGAACGCGCTCGTGAGAAAGAGCATGACGAGGTCGAGCATTTTAAAGCTCGACGGGACGAGCGGGAACGATCCGAGGGCCTGCTCGACTGGCAAGGACCACCACTCGGGGCCTTTGATGGCTGACACGACGAGAATTCCCACGGCGATGAGAACGCCTTCGACTGGTCCGTTTACGTAGCCGAGGTAGAGGGTGCCCGTGTGAAATTCTTCCCAGGTCGAGACGAACATGCTCCAACACGGCACGAGGAGGCACAAGACGGCGTATTTCCCTTGACCGAGACCCATCGCAGCCGCCTGGATAAGCCCACCTATCGGACAGTTGAGGGTGTCGAGACCGTGGTCAAAGAGCTCGCCTAGCGGAGACGAGGTTCCGGTCCGCCTCGCTTGCTTGCCATCAATATCTGTTTCTCGACGGAAGAGGGTGGAGGTCAGGTCGTGTGTGTCCAAGTACCGAGCGAGGCGAGAGAGCATGGTCGCACTGTCCATCGTCTGGTAGAAGAACAGACCAAACGCGCATGAAGCATAGATCCACGAGCTACCTGGCCCGACCAAATCTCCAATCCAGATCCAAACGGTTGCGAAATTGGTCAAGATGGCGGCGAACCCGAGAAGGGTGATGGCGTTTGGTGCGAGCCACGGAGGTGCGAACGAGGCGGACCAAACCCACCCTGTCGAAAAAGAGTCCGAGCGATAACTGAGGTCAATTTTCAAGAGTTGCGGGACATTCGCGAACTTGAGGAAAAGGCTCACAATGTCGCATGACATAGTTTGAGAGCGGGCTCTTGTCGACCGCCGAGTAGGCATACTCGCTAGCAGGAAAGACCAAAAGTTCGGCAACGGTGAGCACCAAAAGTTCGGGTATCGGCAAGTGGGACAAGACTGACTTTAACCGCCGCAGTCGCGCAGGCGTCAAGTAGAAGCTCACTCCAGGCATCGCTCGACCAAGTTTGGCGACAGTTTCAGGCAGGAGCAGCGCGAGAGAGCTGCTTTGCGAGGCAGTCGGCCGCTAGGAAAGTGCTACAGCGCGGCAATGACCAATTTGAAGCGGAAGGCGTTGTCGATATTGATCAGCCTGGCCCAGTACTGCAGGTCGTAGACTCTATCGAGGAAGAAAGTCGAGGCGAGGTCGATCGAGGCGGAAGATGGCGTTCGGCGCCTCGCTCTCTCTCCATCCTTCCCAGATCAACCTTCTCTCGTTCCCAAGATGCTCGCTCGATCGTCGCTCCTCACTGCCCGATCTGCTCTTCGTCAGGCTCCGGCCAACCCGGCGCTTCGTCGTGGACTCCACGTTGACAGTCAGTTGCTTCGCTCGCTCGCTCATTCGCCTTGATCTCTCTCGCGTCTCGTCACCTCCGAACCCTTGCTGATCCCATGTGATTGCTCTCTAGACGTCATCAACAACACGACTCCTTTCGGTGAGTCTCTAAGTCGCCTCTCGCGCGCGATCAGGGGTTCTCCGATCCCTCCTTTGCCGCTCGAACCCATCTCGACTCTGGTCCATGCTGACGGCTGTCGTAACTGTTTCAGACCAAACCAACGGTGCCAAGCTCGGCTTCTACATGGTCTCGTTCTTCGGATTCGGATTCGCTGCTCCTTTCCTCGCTTCGGCTTTCCAAATGTAACGTCTACTTCTGCCTCCAAGTGCACTACTTTCCCAACAGCTGATCAAACCATGCTTGGATCTGGTCCTCTCAGCTGGAAGGCGTCTGCTTAAACATCGCAAGTTCAACGAGAAGAAAATCTGTTTTATCTCTCTCTCTCTTTGTTCTCTCGATCTGCAAACAAGACCCCTATCCTTTCCTCAAAAACAGCAATCAGGCTGATCTGGAAGAGACTTTTGCTCGATATGAAAGCAAAATGCGCTCTCGGTCTCAAAGAGCGCGTTGAAAGCCTACTCATGTGCGAGCGAGTACAGACCTCTTGGGTGGCCGTTTCTCCGCAAAGAACGTGATCAAGCTCCAAAGGTTCCTCACGACTTTTTTTTTGCGTCCAAATGAGCGATATGATTTCGTCGACCAAGTGTACAACAACAACGGTCTTGTCTTTTTTGGGTATCAAGTACAATATCCTGGTCGTCCCCTCCTCCTCCCCCTTTCTCCCCCTCCCCCTCGATCCCAACTTTCAAGGTGGTAGAGTTTGAGCGGATTTCAACACTTTCATCCTCTCGATCTGTCTCAACCTAATCCACTCGATCCCTCCCTTCGAATTCCACACTCGATCGTAAAACCTTTCAACCGCGGTCGTACCCGGTTGAGAGAACGAGACTGATCCAAACACGTGGTTCGTAGGTCTCAGTTTCAACGGAGTACCATGAAGTTTGAGCGACGTCAAAAACCCATCAAAAGTCCTTTGATTGAGAAAGAGAAACGAGATCGTTAAGGAATGGAAAGGAGGAAGGACAAAGAGTAAGGAACTTACGGTGGAGTTGCAGAGGAACAAGTCAAGAGGTATCTCGAGATTGGGGACAAGAGTTTCTCGGTCAAACTCGCGAAATGTCGAAAGATCAACTCGTCGCATCCGACATCTGCCAAAAACAGGAGACACTATCAGTGACCCGAGAAATGAGGTTCACACAAAGAGAGAGGGTGTGTGTTTACGGTCGTTCGTTCGCCATTTCTGTTCGATCAATGCCCACACTTCTTCGTCTTTCTTGACATGTCGTTTCCGCTCACTCTTGAACCCCGAACCATCTCGACCGTCGTCAGTCGTAGCCGGAGAAGCACTTCGATTCGAACTCTGTGGAGTTTTGCGTCCCGAGATGGAACCGTTGGTCGTCCGAGATCCGACCGAACTCGATCTCGAAGAAGTTGATGCCGCATCACTCGTTTTGCTGTTTTGGTTCCGCACAGAAGGGATCCTGAGTTGGTGTGCAAAAGGATCTTGTCTCGGTGCAAGAGATGGAGGTTTTGTTCGATCGATTCTCAAGAGGTGCGGCCAAGTCTTGGAGCAATTCTTGAGAACGAGAGGATTCGTCGAAGCGATCAGCGTACCTCTCGGAGGCTGAGAGGGAGACGTTGGAATTAGCGTACGCCTCTTCTGCGTTAGGGGCGGGTTCGCTCACCTTCGAATTCGGCCGGCATAGAACGGGGAACGACGGGTCGTGAATATGAAAGTAAGGTTTCGAGTCATACTTGAACGGAATCTTTTTTTGGTTCGAACGAGTCTTGAGAGTCAGACCAGGATTCGACTGAACCTCGACAAGTGACATGGGGACGGAATACGCACTGGTCGGATCAGGTTTTTCAAGTGAGCGACGAGGTCTGAACCTGTTTTTGGATCGTTCGTGTAGATCACGAGCGGTTCTCCAAGGACCAACAGTTCCCAGATGACGAGGAGCTTCGAGAACCCGATCGTCGGAGTTTGGAGCGCTGCCACTGCTTCGCCAAACAGAAGAAGCGAGAGCGGTGTGAGCGGGTGTGATGCCGGAATCGCCGGGATCTGGGTCGTGGTCGATGTAACGAGCGAGCTTGAGGAGCGAGGCAGAACAGGAGTCGGAGTATTCGACAGAGGGTACTGCGCTTGGTACGGCAGGGGCAGAGTGACATTCAGGACGGTGCCCAGCAAGGGCAGTTCGAGGGTCGCTCCGGGCACAGGTGCAGGCCTGAGGTCCAGATCAGTCCGCGAGTGAGTAACGACAATACGTTATGTCAAAGGTTTAGGAACTGACCACGCGGCCATGTTGAGACAGGCACTCTCGACCATGCCTCCTTTCGCGCCAGCCTGTTTCGCATGGAGGAAATGGAGGGGACCGACAATCTCGACGACCGACTCGAACAAGCCGGGCAAATGTGGGCGGTGAGTCAACAGGACAAGAGACCGTTGCGAGTAGTTGCGGCGGAGTTGCGAGTTCTGCCCCAACAGGAAGCTCAATTTTGAAGCTGTTCCTTTCTCTCAAAAGAGGGACAGACGAGACGAACCTGTTCCTGGTTGAACCACACGTAGCCGTACAGTGCGCGGTCGTGCTCGTGGGCATGATTGACCTCGGGGAGGCGCAGGTACGGCTTGTCGACACGGTTGTTTTCTTTTTCGAGGCGAATGAGCTCGTCCTCTGAAGGGTAGTCGATTCTCCAATGGTACGAGTAGCCGCGTGCAGCGGTGGCAGGGTCGAGGTCGCCCTCGGGCAGAGACGAGAATGCGAGCTGGGGCTGGATCGAAGGTGGCAGGTCAAAGTGGGGGTAGTTGTTGTCGAGATTCTGTGCAGGCAGTCGCCGTACCGTAATCTCTGTCAGTGTTTGTGAATGAGTAACGAGTCCCATATCGCCAAGAGAGGACTGACAGGTCCAGTGTCGATGTCAAAGTCGACGAGGACGAATCCGACGATCCACTCGTTCAAGCGGGCGCGGGTGTCGTCTTGCAAGTGCGCATCTGGAAATGACAGGCGTCTCGTGAGGAGCTGTTCGGTTGTTCCCTTTGATGGCTGCGGCGTCGAGAGCGAGTTGGACGATGACGCGCGAGGGTTCGTGACGGGCGCTGACTGGTCGCGTCGGTCATCGAACGAGGCAATCCCGATATCGCCTTCTAGCGTGTCCATCGCATCCCGAGTTGCGTGTTCACGAGGTCGAGGCGATGACCTGGACCAGCAGCGCGTCGCGTGCTGATTTAAGTTAATTTACGGTTCACTTGTTTGGCTCTCTCTCTTCACCCAGCGTCTATCGCCCACTCGCTACTGATCAGGCCTCGAAAGGAGGCGCTCGAGACTTGTATGAACGACGCGAAGACCCAGTAGAGACCGAGATGGCCCCTCCGACGACGAAGCAAGGTGCTTCGGATCGCACTCGCACCCTGCTCACCGCCCTCGGCGCGTGCGTCTTTACGTTCGTGTTCCTGTCGTGGTCTGCACACCGCAATGCTCCGACATCGCCTTCCGCCGAGCGAGTTGCGCAGTACCTCCCCGCGCTCTCACTCGCCAACGACGCCGACTCGAACTTGAATAGCTACTCGCTCGAATACCGTCACGAGGTCGAACGCCTGACCTCTCCACCATCACTCGCGATTCACTCGCCGACTCTCACATTCGACCACATTTATGTCTTGTCGCTTCCTTCGCGCGAGGACCGTCGTCGCGACATGACCCAACTCGCCAACGCCCTCGGCATCACGATCGAATTCATCGATGCGCGAGACCAACACGACCCAGCGTTTGAATGGATCGCAGAACGAGTCGCCGAGACGAGAAACCTACGACGTACCGCGATCGCCCGTGCTCGCAAAGTCTCTCCTTCGACCGTTGGAGGATTGCACATTGCTGGAGATTGGTCGAGTCCGTTTCCGAATCCGAAAGACCCCAGCAAGAGGTTCGCACCGTACCCAGCTCCGACTTCACTCGCGTTGCGCAAACAGTTGGACAAGACTCGTTCGAAACATTGGGTCCAACATTTCGAAACCCTCGATCGACAGGGCAGACTCGATCAACTGAAACCCCTCTCGCGCGGTCGAATCAACGTGACTGACTTGTTGTGGGACCCCCTCGAACGAGTTCGAGTTCGGCAAGTGACTCCAGGAGTCATGTCGACTTGGTACGGACAGACGCGCGCGATGCAACGAATCGTCGAACGAGGAGACAAGACGGCACTCGTGCTTGAAGACGATGTTGACCTCGAGTGGGACCTCGAACGCCTGTGGGCGACCGTCGAGCGCAAATTGCCCCAAACTGGAACCGACGCATGGGACATGGCGTATCTCGGACATTGTTGGGGCGCAGAGAACTCGAGTGCGTTCTTGCATCATTACCTTTTTACCTTTCAATACTGATGACACCATCCGATAGAACCTCAATACTTGCATCCATTGTTGCACCCTTCGACTGGACCCATGTGTCTCCACGCGTACGCGTTGACCCTCTCGGGTGCGAAACGAGTCTTGTCAGAACTGTCGTCCCCGTGGATCGCGTACCAAACCGCCGTCGACCTCGCGTTGCCAACCTTGATCCACTTTTCTCTCATCAACTCGTACTCGATCACGCCTCCGCTCGTCGTACAACGCAAAGACGGACCGAGCGATTTGCAACGTGGGAACGGCAGCAGGTGGAGAGGTGTCTTGCGGGACAGTACTCACGAACGCATCTTGCGCGATCAAGGCACATGGCACGAAGGGTGGGAAGACGTGTGGGATCCCAATCGAATCGATCCTGCGACTCAACTGAGATGTGGCACACCTCTCTGAATTGAAAAAAGGTGTTGGTGGCAAAGAACCCGAAATTTTGCTCAATTGGGTTGAACGGTACGAGTTGGATCGGTCGTCAACCGTTGAACTCGAGTTTCGATCTTCAACGCTCTCCGAACAATCTCGGACCACCCCACTTGTCCTTCGGCCCTACGCTCAAACTCGATCCCTTGTTCTCGACCCGATTCGAGTCCCATCTGAGGTCCATACGCCGCGATCGAAGCCGTATCGATCAAAATATCAGCGGTCAACCCCGTGATGGCCGACGAAAACTCGGTCGAATCGAACGAGTGTAACCGGTACCGAGTCGTAGGTTGCAACGGCCATTCGTAATCAGTCCATTCGTACTTGTACCGGTTCGGCATTCGAGACGGTTCGAGTAATCGATCGAGACGACATTCAAACATGGAAGCGACTTCGTCCGGGTTCGGTTCGAGGTGGGTCGACAACCACGTCGATGCTTGGCTTGAAGGTAGTGCGAGCAGATAGATGCAGGGTACGACAATCAACAACGTTCGAGACGTGTAGGGTGCGAGGTTGGTCAGGTGCAACAACGGAGCATCGAGTGGTAATCCAACTTCTTCATTTGCTTCCCGCAGCTATCACAATATTCCCTGAATCGTTGAGCATTTCGAACGCAAGAGAGGGAGAAATGGGAGACTCACGGCAGTCTGTTCAATGTAGGTATCCTGAGCGAGTTCAAATTTGCCTCCGGGTAATGCCGTCTCTCCTGGATGACTTCTCAATTTTGCACTCCGTGTCGTGAGGGTGACATTCAAGGATGTTCCGTCGGGAGAGAGGTGTACGAGCACGAGCACAGCTGCGAGACGTTTTTTAGGAAGTTGCTCATACGGTCTGCGCTTGAAGTAATTCCCATTACGGTCAGAATGTAGGAGATACGAGGAGGAAATGGGAAGAACAGACTTGCAGATCGTCTTTCGAAGGTGCAGGTGCACGATAAGATGCCAAATGCACCAACTCTTGTTCGATACGTTCGGTCACGTCTAGCTTTGCGAGAACTCCATGTAGAGCTTTGAGGGTATCTTCGGGAGCTGCTACCGACGAGAACGAGGTGACGGGTGATGATGACATCGAGCGCGAAACCTTGAATGTCGCGTCCGAACGTGATCCTCCTTGGACTCTGAGCGTAAGGATCGGTTGACAAGCGTACTATTGCACTGTATGTGGTGGCGCGAGTTCGCGACGAGAAGCGAAGTGTATGTGTGTCAAGAGAGAACCCGAGAAATAGCTTCGGACACTATCCGGATTCCGCCGTTGGTGCCGAAGCGCGAAATCTACTTTGCTCGCCTGATTTTCATCCTCCTGCACAGTCCTCGCCACGGAGGCAACGTACAGAAACAGAATATGTCAAAGAAAAAAGTAAAATAGGAATAACGAGCGCGAGACAAGATGCAAATGCAAGGTAAGAAGCGGGTATGGGGGAGACATGCAATCAAGCAAGGTATAGCCAAGTAAGGGTATTGATAAGACACGTCCAGAAGGGTCAAAGTGTCGCTTGGGGGGTTGAGCGGTCGGAACTCAGAACGCCATCATCAGCTCGTCTTCTTCTTCCTCTTCCTCAGAATCGTCATCCATCGACGCTGCGACAGAGACCCTGTTCCTCTTTGGCTCTGACTCTTCTGCATTTGCGTCAGGGCAGCGTTTGACGACCTTTTGCGTTTGCGTTGGAGAAAAGGAAGAGTCGGTACTTCGAACGCTCGTCGCTGTGCTGCGTCGACCTGTCGTTTCGAGTCGTCGTCGGGCGTTGTCTCTCGGGTGTTGCAGATATCGGTTTCTTGAGCGGGAGGAACTTGATCCCGATGACGATGTCGGGGACGAGCTGGATGGCTGTGGCTCAAGAATCTCGATATCCGAGGAAGACGAGCGAGAGTGTCTCGACGGATTTTTGTCACCGTCGAGCATGTATAGTCGACGCTCATGAAAGTGGTGTGGAGGTGAAGGAGAACGTATAGACGAGGAGGAGTTGGACAGGATTGAGAGATGGGTCGTAGAGCGAGGGCGTGGTATAAGAATCGACAATTCGTCTGCTTCTGAGGAAATTAACGGAGTCTTACCGAGCACTGTAGAGGGTAGATGTGCGCTCGATCGAGGAGAAGGGGAACGAGATGGAGAAAAGGAAGGAGAAGGGGAAATGATTACGAGATCGTCGTCACTGCCGGAGGAATTCTGAGTCACGTCCTCCTGTTCTTCTTCACTGGCCGATACTTCGAAGCGTGTTCGTCGATTCTGTCTCTGAGAGGCGCGCGAGGTTGAATAGGCCTGTCGAACGACGATTGGAGAAGAAGAAGAGAATCCGCGACGACGTTTCTCGTCCTCCTCGTTCAGCTGAGCCAAACGTCTCAGCACTTGAGCCCTGATCAGATCGTCGTCAGCTTGATCTTGTCCGATGTTCTCATCGGCGTCGTCATCTTCGTCTTGGTCGTCGTCAAAGGGGATCTCTTCCAGCTCTTCCAAAACCCTCGCTAAGATGGTCTGTTCCAATTCCCTGTTCGCGCTCCAAAATTGAGTCGATTCGAGCCTTCGATAGAGAGCCTTGAAGTCGAGTAATGGTGTCATTGCTGTTATTGCTCGTATCGAATTGCTGGCTAGTGCGAAATAGGTCTCGATCAAACGGATCAAGAGATCAGGCGAGAATTTGATCGAATCTTCATGGCAGGTGTCAGACAGAAAGTTTGGGTAGTGGACGAGGTTGACCAAGTCGAGCATGATCATGATGGTGCCGATTTGTTCCGACATGGCTTCTTGCTCCGGATCTGGTGGCTCGTCACCGAATTCTTCAACCGTCCTAGCGAGTCTATACAAGCCTTGAAGCTCCCTTCTGAGCCCCTCGAGCGGGAGATCCTGATCGTGCGCGACCAGGCGCCCCGTCAACAAGACTTCGAAACCTCGCTTCCCGCTTCTCTTCCTCTTTCTCCCCCGCACTGTGACCTTCTCGTTCGAATCGATCCCCAGGAGTCTCATGATTCTGTCACAGACCTGTCTCGTGTCCTTGTCCAAACCTTGTCTCGTACTCTCTCCCAAGCCTTCCGCAGCTAGCTCCGCCTCGTACACGCCTATGCAACTCTTGACCATTCCTGTCCCAATCCTCACCATCAGCTCCAAGTATTGTTCCAACCTCTCGATCGAGCGGACCGAGTCGAGCCGATGGTGATGGGTCGACAAGTAGGGATGGAAGAAGAGTTTGTCGGAGAACGTCGAGTACGACAAGACGTGTTCGAGTTCGGACAACAACGAGTACGGATCACGAGTTTGCTCGAGCAAGGAGACGAAAGAAGTGGCCGAGGAGGACGACGTAGGACGGACTTTCGAGAGGGATGCGCGAGAGGGTGCGAGACTGGTCGAGATCAGTAGACGATGGAACCTAGATGCCTGAAAGGTGAAAGAATACGGGATCAGCTTGGATAGTCGCAGAGGGTTCAAGCGTCGCACGTACTTCACCAGACGCGTTGACCGAGAGACACAGGTCAAAGACGAGCTGCACGAGCTCGAGGGGGGCCTCGACGCTGTCAAACTCGTCGACGAGGATCGTAGTGGCGTGTTCTGCTAGAATCCAGCTGAAAGAGTCGGAGAGAAACGAGCCAGTCAGGATCCAAGACGGATCAGAAAGGAAAGAGAGAAAGAGGCAAGAATGAGACTGAACTGATAAGTGTGCGGAGGACATGCTTGGTAGCATTCGTCCTGAACGAGGGATCGCTCGAGTTCAAGTTCACCTTGCGAGTAGTCTTCGACATTACCATCGCGCTCAGATTCCAGTTGCGCGAGCAAGGATTCGATCTGAGCACCGACCTGGCGAGCAGAAATTTCGAGCAAGGTGAGAGTCGCCGTTTCAGGATGGTGCCGATATATGAGCTCGAGAATGTTCTGAAACGCCTGAAGGAGGTGTGTGGTGCGCTGTATGAGTTCGAGTGGGGGCGTGGGATCGAACACTCGAGGGATGTGCAGCGCGAGTTGAGCCGGCGAGATTCGAAGGTCGACGGATGGAGGCGCTTTCGGATGTTGCGGGGCAGTACGTCTCGAAGACGATGCATATGTTGTGCTGGCGGAAGCTTTTCGCCTCGATCTCGCGAGCGAGTGCTTGAATGGACTGCTTGAAGCTGGTGCCGCAATCGCCGCTGGGCGCTTTGTGCGTTTTGACCGGTTCCAGTCTAGCTGATCACATCGATCAGCAGCGCCTGCACGATAGAAGGAGGGGCCGTTTGAGGTTGCAGTCGAGGTCGAGCAGTTGGAACAGTGCGCCTCGTACGCGCGCGAGAACGCGACGACTGCGGCTCTCAGCGGGCGCAAGTGTCGATAGACGCGCGCTAGAGACAGTGCCGACGATTGAGGCTCCAGCTTGTAGTATGATTGGTCGAGTTGAACAAGCGAGGAATGTTTTCAGGCGTCAAGGTGTTGAGTGAACATGCAGCATCATCGCGGCTCTTCTTCCTCCATTCTTCTTGGCGGTTGGACTGAGTCGAGATGGGAGTCTTCAGCAACTTGTTCAAGCCTGCAAGCCCGACCAGTGCTCCTCCATCGACGCTCGACTTGGACCTCCCATTGCCGTACCCTCCCCGGTCTCGTCTGACCCCGCCTGCTGCCCCGGCACACCGAAATTCAGACTCGAGTACATGCTCGACTCATACTCACACTCGATTCGACACCGCTGAACGGAGACAATTTGGGCCGCGAGCACCGCGCGAGTACTATGCCAGCACCGCCTCGTTACCGGTCGACTTGAACGCTCAGTTCGACCAACTGAACCTCACACAGTCGACTCCGCCGCGAAGCCGCTATCCGGTATACGTTTCGCCTTCGCGCAGCTCATTGGCGCCAAGCCCATCAGCAATTTCGCCTAGTCGTGCCGCTCGAACCCCGCCCCGTCCCGCTCTCCCGCCTCCTCCGCCTCTTCCACGGCCGACTTCATACCAATCCTCTCGGCCGCCTCCCGTCCCATCGCCTTCTTCTCGTCCTTCTCCGGTCCGTCGGAAGCCTCAGCAAGTCATTGTGATCGAGTCGTCCTCCTCGTCCTCGTCGTCTTCTTCGTCGGATTATTCGGACTCGTCGCCTCCTTCGTCGCGATCGGCCGCCACTCCCTCTCCGACAAAGCGCTCGACTCCATCGAAACGATCGTCTCCGTCGCCTGGGCCAATCAAGAAGTCCCAATGCGACGGGCTCACGTCGACCGGACTGCGCTGTACTCGTCTCGCCTCGGCACCTGCGACCTCATCGCGCTCGATCGATCACGACGGAACTCCAGAACCTGTCTACTGTCACCAACATGCAAAGACTGCTCTCGTACAGACTGGATGCTTTGTCATGTCTGCCGGTCGACGCGGTCGCAACGAGAAGAAGCGAGAAGTCTGGATCAATTTTGACGGTACAGCTGCATCCCTACCTTGTATAACCGAAGCGGACGCTGACATTTCAGTTGACAGCCTGGATCTTGCCCGATCTACCGCTTCACACTCAGACCCTCCTGAGGCATTACATGCAGAAACCTGTTTCCGAGAAGGACACCCCTGGGTACGCTCACGCTTCCTCTCGCGCATTTGTATATGACGAACTGTGACCTGATCACGCTTGCAACTCTAGGTATATTTACATTCACGAGTTGATCGACAAGCGGAATCCTCCTTCGCATTCCGCTATGCCCAACCCCGAAACGTACCTCAAACTAGGTAGGACGATCCACCCAGTCCTGAGGTTGTCTCAATGGAGACAATCGTGTCCTTCGCTCGATCCGATCGTTCGAGACATCCTTCCTCGTCGAGAGGGAACGACTCGAGGGTTCGCAGAAACGGGTACCGAGAATTGTCATCGATGGGAGCGGCTGTGTCTGGTCGAGATCAAGGGTAGGATCGAAACCAACTACAAGGACCTGCAGTCAAGATCGACTCCGACGAAGAGAGGTAGTCGTCAGGATCGCAAGGAAGGTAGAAGGCTCGAACCAGAAGAAGGGGAAAAGTGTCGAGATTGTGGCAAAGTGCATCTCGAATGTTTCAGGGTCAGGAAAGACGCGTTCATCGATCTCGATGTCGGTGCAGCTTGTGAGGGAGGAGGCTGGGTTACCGAGATTGTCGAGCGGTGGGAGCGGTGGTGTCGGGATGTGCTCGGATGAGCAACGACACCCGATTCGAATCAACACCGATGGTTCCTCAAGTCAGACGCAGGTGAATAGCCTTCTTTATGGCAAAGAGCATAGAAGAGCGCTTACGACTGCCTCTCGAAAACGTAGGCGACTCGCCTTACTCTCCTGCTGCTGGCCTGTGTGTGTCGATAGCTACCGTCCTCGGCGGCGGCGTTCCTGTAGACTACATTGGTCGCATGGCCGGTCTCCCTGCCGGAGAACCGATAATGAGGTCGCGCACGTTTCGCTCCGACTCGCAATTCGCTACTCTCATCAATGCACAAAGGGACGACACATGGAGGAAGTAAAAACGACAAAGGGAAGAGAAAGTACAGAACAAGGGGAAGAATCGCTTTTGACGCGACGAAACGTCCCTTTGTTCTCTCGCTCGGAATCTTGGCAAGGTTGTTTCAGATTCTTCCGTCGGAGTTCAGTCGCGCAAAAAGCAGGCGGAACGCAACAGTTCGACATTCTCTTCTTCTCTCTACACCTCCTCGACGTGTCCAATACGAACCTTCGGTACCTCAAAATGTTCGGCTTTGAAACGATTCTTCCTTCCTCCATTTTCTCGATGCGGACGCCACTCCCGCTAGTTCCACCGGAGACATTCATTCCTCCTCCGAGCTGCAACGAAGCTTGTACCGCCGCCATCAATGTCATAAGCCCCTCCGGAGCATCGAAAACTCCTGTGAACGCAGGGTTCCCACTAGCCGAAGGAGCTGGTTGTGTCCGTCGTCCGACGCGCCCATTTACGCATGCTACGCCCTCATCAGACTGTAAGCACTTTTGACCTGCCTGGGAGCCGCACACGAGTGAAACCGAACAGCGTCCTGACGTGAATCGTTTAAACCCTTTTTCCAGCTTTTCTCGCGAATCCTCTCCTCGAGGGAATTCTCAAACGACGACTACACGAGGAGAGGAGGGGCGGTCACCAACAACCCTCGAGGCCCAGCATCTTTTTCTAAACGACGGCATTGCCAGAGGGGGCCGGGGATCAAGCGGTTCGAGCACACAACTGTTCCTATCTACGGTCGCTTGTAACACTCGGTGCTCAACATGGTCTGCTTTTCGTGTGTCCTTAATCGGTTCGGGTTGTTGTCTGTCGTAGCTGCTTTCTCATACATGTTGTTCGTGGTTTCGTTGCTCGACTATGCCGTAATTGCTACTCTTCTTCGCTACACTTTCAGCGTCTGGTTTTATAAGAGACACTTTATCGCAGTCTACGCAAAGTTCAGCTTGTCTCGGGCATCTACTTGTGCACATCAAACAAAGCGGCACGTGCCGGAATCTTATCTCGTTCTTGTCTCGCATCTTCTTTCATCGAGCAGATGTCACATCATCCAGCCGAGGATTCTCCAGTCCACGGTAGAACACCTTCGACTCGTCTTCGAATCAAGCAAGAACCATCTCCCGCCTCACCCGACGACCTGAAAGTTGACCCAGATCTTGATCTCGAATCGCCTCTCGCGCTCGCCGCCAGCAAGCGATCAGCCAGTCCACCTTTGGGCAAGAACCTGCAGAATGAACGGTTAAAGCCATGTCAACAATGTCGAGCTGCGAGGCGAGCTTGCCGATGGGTCAAGGGCAATAAGATCTGTGAGAGATGCCTTGATGCTGGCCGGCGGTGCTCGGGGCCTACACGGTGTGTCGCATCGACGAGATGATATCATAATCTGCGAACTTACTCTGTTTGATGTTAGGCGCGAGAAAAAGGATGCATTCATCGCTCGTCCTGTAGCTCGTTCAGCATCGATCGGACCCTCCTCTCCCGAAGCGAGATGGTCTACTTTGCACTTGTCGTATGCGCTCTCATATCATCTCGTCGAGAGTGAGTTCGGCCATCATCGTGTCAGACGTACTATCGCTGACAATAACACAAGCAGCGGCTATTGAGCTCTTGGATGACGGCACGACGGTTTTCGAAGGATATGATTGGCATACATTGGTGGCTCAATCGCGAGCTCTCAATGGGCGATTTGAGGGGCTCGAGGCAACTGAACAAGTCAGGATCAGCATTACTCGGATCGTCTACCCGATGGAACTAACCATAAACCCTGCAATTGTTGACAGCTCTTCTTCCAAACGCAAGTGGTTGTAGGGTCCCACTATACTACTCATTCTGTGCGTCAACTGGTACGCGCGTTCTTCAGGAATTGCCTGACTTCGCCTTTCAGGCGTTACTAAGAACCCGCACAGCGTTTTCGCGTTTTGAGGATGTCGCGCCAACCCCGGAGTCACCCGCGTCACTTACCATTGCCGGGATTGCGCGATGTCAGCCTGTCCATGCCGTTCTGGAGAAACTGGTGGTCAATTTCGACCGGGTATTGTCCCAACCCTTTCTCTCGATGAAGCAAGCCATGAAGCAACTCGAAATCTCAACATTCGCTGCAGAAGTGCTGAAGATTTCCAAAGACTTTGCTGACCGACGCCAACGATTGCTGAGTCTCGCGATACAACGGGGACTCGAATTCCGGAAAGGCTCCGACCATGGAGACTTGGCTAGAATGATGAACGGATCTCTGCAGACACTCGCTGTAAGTGCACAATGCGCTACTGTCGATTTCTGCCATTATAGCTCAATAGTGATCCGGCAGCGCGAAGAGCTTATTCAATCGCTCGTTCTCGGCAAGCCTCCTTTTCTGTCAGTCTTTCCCGCATCTACGCGTATGCGAAGCTTTACGCAGACGATCAAGCTTATGCGGTATTGCAGCTCTCCCTCCCTGTATCACCGGATTTTTGGGCGTGAGAGTCATCTGGATCAACCTCCATTGCCGTCCGACTGGTCATTCGCTTTCGACGTTAAGAATATGCGAGCCGACACCGCAGACAAAAACATTGAATTCTACGGAACTATTAGGTACACTCTATCCCAAATTCATCGGCAGATGGAGACAAGCCTTGCATACGCCGCCAGTCTCTCAGTTTCCGCGGTCGTACTGTACTGCTGGACGCGTCTCGATACGCTCACCAGCTTCTACGAAACTGTGCACAAGCGGATCGTTACGGATCCGCGCTTTGATGCTGTGCGCTTCACAGCTCGACCAGTCGGCTATCTCTCGAACCTCATGATCATCGAAGCCGAATCAATGCGACTCGAATGGATTTGCTACCTGAAGTTATCGCAATGTCCGGGAGACGTGCGTCTGCTCGCGCGATCGAGATGCAGACTCTTCGGGTGCTTGACCACGCTGACCGAACGCCTAAGCTTTGCATATGTGCGTCCGCTGAATTTGTGACAAGCCAATGGCGCCCAGCTCACTCAGTTCCTCGTCACACAGCGGGTACAATATCGTCCCTTTCACACCGTTTCCACCGGCACGGTGTTTGTCGAATGCGTTAGGTGGTATCCTATCGACATTCTTCAGGATTGGGCTTCTAGCTCTCCCCAAGAGCGGAACCGGTATGTTCGTGCAGCTCTATCTAGTGCGACACGAAGAATGTGGAGACACTAAAATCGTGTAATAGGCTTGTTGGTGCGTTGCGCTACATCAGCTTCTGCCTGCCAGACGCGTGCCGCCTTATCGAAATCCTCGAAACCGGCCCGTAACCTGCGCGCCCGGTTGGAATAGCTGTGTTCATGTCGAGTCAGCTTGCCTCTTTCCCGGGGGCCGAAGAGACCGGGCGCCGTTCAAGATGAGGAACGTCAGAGTCCCCTAATCGCCGATATTAAGCGGGACGTAGCGTCAGAAGCCTTGCCGTACACCTTGATCGTTTGCTCCATCTGATCTTCTCTGTTTGCTGCCGGGAATGGAGCAAAGGCTGCGATTGGTGTCCCTTTGCAAATTGGGCGAGAATGAAAGGATTTTATTCCGCGCTTTCACTGTATGTCTGACTGCCAGGTGACATGATACCAGCTGCATATGCCGAGATCCCAGAGCTTTAGGTTAGATGAGTCCCCGGGCTGCGCAGTTGTGCGGCGGTGCTCCTTCAGTCAATATACTTCGATGCCATGACCTACAAGCCTGCAGAAGACTCTCCACTACCTCTCAGCTCTCGAAGAATCAAGCAAGAATCCCCTGCCGCCTCGCCCATCGAGACCAAGGTCGACTTGGATCTTGATCTGAAAACGCCTCTCGCGCGCGACATCGTCGAGGGATCAGCCGAATCGACTTTGGGGAAAAATCTGCAGAGTAAGCGGTTCAAACCGTGTCGACAATGTCGGGCAACGAGACGAGCATGTCGGTGGATCAAGGGCAACAAGACCTGCGAGAGATGCCTTGATGCTGGCCGGCGGTGTTCGGGCCCAACCCGGTACGTCGAAATGACGTAATGCCCATACTATCCGAGAGCTGACCAAATATCGTGGTAGGCGCGAGACATCCAATGAAATCGTCGTTCGTCATGTAGCTCGCTCAGCAGCAATCGGACCCTCCTCGCCAGAAGCGAGATGGTCCGCGCTGCACTTGTCGTATGCGCTCTCGTATCATCTCGTCGAGAGTGAGTCTCAGTACGAGCACTTTACCAAGAGACTCTGTGCTGACATGGTACCCAGCTGCATTCGAGCTCTTTGGCGATGGCTCTGTTGAATTTGATGGGTCCGACTATCGAGCTTTGGTATTGCAGTCACGGGAGTCACAAGGGCGCTTTGCCGAGCTCACAGCCATTGAACAAGTCAGAATCGAAATCAACGCGAGTTTGCCGCGGGAATCGCTGATCAGCCACGATTAATAGCTATTCTTCCAAACGCAAATGGTGATGGGCGCACACTTTTCGACACACTCGGTGCGTGCACTTCGTGTGCTGATCTCTAAAATTCGCTGACTGAGCCCTCTCAGGCGTTGCTCCGGACTTGCACGAATATTCCGCATTTCGAGGACATCTCGCCAACTATGGACTCGTCCCCGTCACTCACTGCGGTCGGCATGATCCGTCGTCACCCAGTATCGGTTTTGATCGAGAACCTTGTCAGCGGTCTACAGCGGATACTCTCGAAATCCCTCTCGTCGAATGATCAAGACCTGAAGCAGCTCGAAATAGTCACACTCGCTGTAGAAATACTCGAATCGTCGAAAGACTTCGCCGATCAGCGTCTACAGCTGCTCAGGCTCGCGATACAACGAATCTCCCATCTTCACGCTGTTTCCACAGGCGAAAACCGCGCCGATATGATTCTGGGATCTCTCAAGATACTCGCGGTGAGATTATCAAGCGCTGATTCAGGGCCGTGCCTTTTGCGGATGAGCTCAACAAGTGACGAATGCATAGCGTGAGGAGCTTGTGCAAGCCCTGGTACTCGGCAAGCCTTCTTCAATGTAAGCATATCCGGGACCGTTGTGCATTTGAGGCTCGGCAGCTAATCCGGTGCATCAGCTCTCCCATCCGTTATCACCAGATATTTGGGCAAGAGGACTTCGTAGACGAAGTTCAACTACCGTCCGACTGGACATTCGCTTTTGACATCAAAAACACGCTATCCGGCACCGCAGAGAAAAATGGGGAGTTCTATCGAACTCTCAGGTTTGGTTTGGCTCAAATACAGCGACAAATGGAGATGGACCTTACATACGCTGCCAAGTTCTCCATCGAAGACCTCGTCCAAACCTGCTGGGAGCGACTCGCTTCGCTGAGGTACTACCTAACATCGGTAATCGAGCGGGTCGCTGCGCATCCGCTCTACAATCGCTTTAGCCCAGCAGCTCGACCGGTCTGCTTCCTCATGCACAGCATGGAGCGGGAGGCCGAGTCCATGCGACTTGAGTGGATCTGCTATCTCAAAGTAATGCAGTGCCTGGGAGACGAGCGTCTGGTTGCACGTTCGAAACGCAGGCTCTTCGACTGCTTGACGGTGCTGACCGAGCGCCTGTCTTTCGCACATGTATGTCCGGAATCGCCAAGACAATTTGGGCACAAGTCACTCACTCAACTCGGTTGCCTTATAGTACGCTAAATCTCATCGAGCTGATTCATCAATGATCGGGATGATGTTTGTTGGAAACGTTCGGTGGTTCTCGGACGATCTCTTTAGAGATTGGGCGTCTGCCTTTCCCCAAGAACGTGATCGGTATGTCTACGTCGCTCAGGCTTCATCGATAGGAGTGGGTATGAATTACTAATCAGCGCACCGCAGACTTGTTGGCGCTTTGCGCTACATCAGCTTTAGCGTGCCGGATGCTTGCCGCATCATCGGAATCCTCAGACCCGGTGATCCGTCCCGTGTCCATGACTGAACCCGCTGCGCCTTTGTGCCTTTGGCTCATAAGCTATCCAAGCTGATCGTCCTTGGAAGGAATTTGATCCCTTGGCTACGAGTGAGGCGTCGTCATTCAGCCCTATTTCTGTGCGGTTTGCTCACGCTTTGAGTGTAAGCAAACGGTCATATCCAGGCTACCCCATCGAAGCAGTATGCGGTGTACTTGGTTTACGAGGGTCAGCAATCAGCAATTGCGAGAGGATTCGCGCTTGGATCTCTTATGCGATTTTCTCGCCTGGGCCGCTCTGACTGGAGACTTTGAGTGACTTCTTTCTGAAACGGGCACTATTAGCGACATTCTTGGTATAAAATTGAATTGGATGCATGTGGAATGCTCATAGCTCGTCGTACGGAACGCTGCGGCTTCATTCAACATCATCCGTCAAAATGGCTTGCAAGTCAACAGAACCTACTCCGACGTCTGGATCACCTTCATGCCCGTATCGGATCAAGCCAGAATCGCCTCCCGCCTCGCCCGTCGAGACGAAAGTCGACTTGGATCTTGATCTGAAATCGCCTCTCGCGCTCGACATCGTCAAGGGATTGGCCAGTCCATTCCTACCGGATTGGGTGCAGGGTAAGCGATTCAATCCGTGTCGACAGTGCCGGGCTACGAGGCGAGCGTGCCGATGGATGAAAGACAACAAAACATGTCAAAGATGCTATGATGCCGGAAAGCACTGCTCGGGACCGACAAAGTACGTCGCGATTTCGAGTTGATGACTAACAAACGAGAACTTATCTACCGAGCCACAGGCGCGAGAAGTTGAGCGTACCGGGGCTCGTCGTCCGTCCGACAGCTCGTACAGCTACAGCGGCAATTGGGCCATCCTCGGCCGAATCCCGGTGGTCTACGTTGCATTTTTCATATGCCCTGAAATACCACCTCGTCGAGAGTAAGAGGCGATTCAAATTTCAGCATGCTCCTGCGCAGCGCCAGTGACCGTTCCGCGTTCCGTGCGTTTCAGTGGGTCTGCAAACACTCCTGGAGGGCCACACGCATCAGGAATTCACCTACGATGCATTCGTCTCTAGACTCGGCACTTCAAGCAATCGCCTGGAGCAAATGGATCTCACTGACGAAGTATGGACTTGCGCCCTTTTCGGCTGACGAGGCTAGCTGACAATGCTGATCCGGCCCGCTGGCTAGCTTTTCGCCCTCGCTCAGATGAAGCATGGTGCAATGCGTACAACACATTCGGTGAGTTTGCTGTCTATATGTCCTCGCCCATCGCTGATTGAAATCTGTTCAAAGGCTATCGTCAGAACTGCGATGCGCACGCCCAACATCAATCCTGAGCGAGATCTACGGCTTGACGTCAACACGTGGACGGAGCTTGGGCTGGCTCGTCGCGAGCCTATCCTCGCCATTGATCGCATGATTGCGAAGCGCGTCAGTAATCTGACTTCAGATTCGTTCTCATCATCGAATACATTTTTGGCCAGCGTCGTCTTCTACGCTACCCACATTTCGTCCGAGAACTTCGACTTTGAACCTGAACGCCAGCTTCTTCTTTCCGCTATCGTTCCCAGAGGTATCGCATATCTCCGGCAGCTCGAGACGAGTGGGCCTGCAGACCCTGACTTTCTAGAACTTTTCAAGGAGATCGTCGTAAGTACATAGATAAGCTATTGTTCTAAGCTTGAACAGTTCTATTGCAACAGCGTGACGAAATACGTCTGTCTCTACTTTGTGGTCTGCCGGCTGCACTGTAAGCTCCGTTCATCCCGATCCCATATAAAGCGATTGCTGATGCACGGTGCGTTCGCTTCAGCTCCGTCTCCGACTTTTACAGTCTGTTCGGCACCGCGCCATTGCCCGTGATACCGATTCCTCCGAAAGAGATCTCATTCATCTTCAGTGGTCCGCCTGAACCTCCCGGAGTTCGACGACTTGGCTACGAGTATCAAATCTTTGGCGGTCTTATAGTATCGATTTCTTGCGGCATCTCGACTTTGTGCTCGCCTACACGGCCCGCGACAATTTGCGAGCCGCTGTCCTCTACTGTTGGCGTCAGCTCGAACTCTTTTTGGATCTGATGGAGGCAACCATCAAACGGATTGTCGATCACCCGAAAGCCGACCTCATCGAAACATTGACACGCCCAAGCTATTGCATTGACAATCACATAACCGCCGAGGTCGAGGTGCTGGCGGCTCTCAGCTGCTGTCAAAAACAGCTCGAGCGATGTTCTCCCGCTGGCGACCTCCACGTGAGATCTCGACAGCTTTGGTATATCGCCCTCGATCGGGTTGTCATACGGCTACCCCTCCTCGCGGTGAGCGCCTCTTGGCTTTCTCGAACCTCGCTCTCTCGACGCAGCTCATCCTGACTTACGGCATCACAGCGCTGTCGTCAATCAGCGTTCAGCATACTCCTCTCCTATTCTCACGTTGTGGTTGCCCTGCTGCGCTGTCGGCAGGATATCTTTGACGATTGGACTCGCGTGTCGCCCGGCAAGTGTGCAGAGTGCGTGGGAGAGCTCTGCTATGGTACCCCTCGCACGATTCGGCTCAAATGTCTCCTTGGGAATTAACAGGCTCATCAATTTTCTCGACCTTGTCCCATACGGACTATCGGACGCGTGCAAACTCCTAATCCGCCTTCGAGCGTGTCCCGGATGAGGCCTGACATGATCGTGTCCGGTGTCACCATGTAAGAACTGGCACAGCGCCCACTGCATGCGAGCCTTGCCCTAGCTTGCGTCACCGCCAGATTCCTACTGTAGGAACCCGGCAACAGAGCATCGCCTGACCGTGAAGCTCGTATCAAACGCTTGCGCTAGCTTCAGCGGTATCAAGGGGCGAGATCGCAGAGGATGTATGCTTGACCGTGTAAATCCTCGAATACGATGCGTCTCACGACAGTGTCTTGTTCTTTAGGAACGTGGGAAAGGCTGAGCGCCGTTCAGGCCCTTGGGCCAGCGAATTATACCGGTGATTTCAACCTCCGCGCTGAAGCACAGCTCGAAACACTGCTCCAGACAGCCTGACTGTCTGGTGTGTCTTGCCTCTTTTACCTGCTGTACCCAATGCAGCAGAGGTTACATGCACCATTGCCGATATGAAGCGATCGTCGTGGCAGATCGGGTTGATCTCGCTCGTCCTTCTTTATGCCTTCAACCAACAGCAAGTACTCAGGTGTCGATTTTTGGATAATATATGACCGGAACAAAGCATAAATTGCACGTGAGCGAGCGGATAAAGGTATTCGGCTGATCGTCCCGTTAGACCGTTTACAAGATAAAGTCGCATAACACCTCCAATTACCACCAATCACCAGGAGGTCCTCCCGAAACCTTCCGGAGGAATAGTTCTGTACGAGACGCCCGCCCAATCGAGAGTTCTTGTGTAGACATCATTCCCCCACCAATTGAGCGCTGCAGGTAGAGAGTTCGAGAGCCAAAGGGATTAGTGTGTTCCGTAAAGCTTGCTGATGCAGATAATTACTTACCGATCCCGCCATTCTTAGGTAAGCTGAGACTGAAAAAAATGACCAGGCCGCTTATAACGGTGCCGGAGTCCAGTGCCGCAGAGAGAACAAAGTTGAACTTGGACCACCAGCGGAATCGGCGGCGGCGGAGGAGGTATTCTAAGGCAGAGAGAAGAATGAAACGTTGTCAGCTTCTGAGCAAGGTGCCCACCTATGAGACGGGACGGGACGTACGGAAGATGAATCCAACCAGGATCCAGGAAGAAAAATTGATTCCGGTTGCCGGCGGCATGAAGATGGCTCCAGTAAGGGCGACAGGTACGTTGACATACCGTAGAGGTGAGCGAGGAGCGAATTTGGCCAAGGCCCAGAAGATGACGGGAAGGATCGCGCCCCCAAGTAACCAGTACAGAATGGGATTGTACATCTTATCGATGCCAAACTGCCTTGCAGGTCCAATCAGACCCCTGTGTATCCAGAAGATATCAGCTTATTGAAGGTAACTAGGGGCACTGGTAGTCCTACCATGTAACGGATGCAGAGTAGAATACTCGAACACCGGGGCAAGTCAGCAGGAAGTGCTGGTGTGGTTCACATAGGTCTCGCACATTATGCAGCAGCCACTGCTTTACACCAAACTGTACGAAGGATGTGAGAGTGGTGGCAATAATCTGGGCTGGATGTAAACCAAAAAAGTTGGTTTCAATGGCTATCAACGCGATATGCCGTCCTCGTACTTACCGGCAAAGGTGGCGCGCGGCGGAATCTTCATATAATGTCCAAACTTGAGGTCCTGAATGAAACCCAGGCCGCTCAAAATAGTTTGCGTAGAATAGGTTTTAAAGAGCTGTGATAGATACTCATAAACGAGTTGGCCTTTCACGAACGGTTACGGACAACATACCATGTTCGCTAAAGGTTGACCTGGAACAATGTAGCCTGCGACCAGTTCGACTATGAGGTTGATGGAGACCTACGTAAACCGTAAAGGTCAGTTAACATGTCACGAAAAGCAAAGAAGCTTTGCGTTACCTGCTGGTTGGTAAGAGCATAAACGATTCCGCTTGGCATGACATAGGTGAGACCGATGGCAAGAGCAACAACGAGTGACCAGACTGGGGTTTTGGTGTCAAAGCACTATGATGTGAGCAAGATCAGTCCAACTCACTGAACGCCGTGCCAGAAAGTTAGAAAAGCAAGGAGATCTTACTGCCAGAGTAACGACAGACAAGGCAAACGAACCTAGGAGGAACACTAGGTACCACCAGTCTGGCACCTCGGGATAGTTTCGCATCAACTTGCAGTGCACGTCTTCCTCCTCTTTCCGTCTTCGATGGATCTGAGACCAGATATCTCTACCGTGCGCAAGAATCGTATGTATGATGACCGATGTTGAGAGCATCAATGCCAGACCGTATACCGTGGCGAAGGTGACTGGCAGATAAAGTGGTGAATAGTCGTGATAGGCGGTTTCGTTCAAAGCGAGATTGTGGGGATCTACAACCGCTGAAGTATTATACGGTGCGCCATATCGGTCGAAGACTTGTGAGGTTGAGATTGGAAGGTACGCCGAATCCCAGACCTGCAGAATGAGACCGGATCAGGACTGATATGCTTGGTGCGGAAGAGGAGACTTACATTGCTGTAGTACATGATTGGAGCAATGACCCAGAATGCGAGGGCAAAGCCGCAGAAAACGTTTGCCTCAGCCCACCATGGTATCACCAGAGGAGAACCGAGATAGGCGATTTGACCCCAATCGAAGGTTAAAAGCCCCATTCCAAGCCCGGAAGAAACGCCAAAGAGTTGATTGACAACAACATTGTCTGTGTGGAGAGATATCAGGATGCGCCTGTTCTACTCGAGAGAAGCCGGCTTACTTGGTGCAATCCAGCACACCCAGGAAAAGGCAGAGAGAGCAGTAAAGAGGAAGCCTTTAGACGTAATGCTCAGCGGCGCAATCGACGGGAGCATATGCGGCAGAACGCACCGGGTAGCCAGTACCACAGGAATGCTGCGCAGAATGCGTAGATGAAAAACCTCAAGCGGGAAATTCCCTGGCCTTCGTCTTCATCTTCCGCATGCAGGGTGTTCAGCAGTGTGCAATAGACCAGATTTTGCGGCCAGATCATCGCAGCTGGCCAGACTAAGAACCTCCTGCAAAGTCCTGCAGCGCCAAATCCGATGATTTGCGTGGTGAGGATGAGTAGTATGTCGAACCCGAGTCCTTGTTTGATCCCATAAAACTTTTCGGATACGAGGCTGAAGGTGATTCCAGCTGAAGGCGCGGTAGAGATGTTGGCCATCATGACGATGATGGCATGTTCCTTTATGTTAAAAGGGCCCGGATTGAAGCTGAATTGGTCGGGAAATCCGTATCGTCGGGACCAATTCGGAAAGCGATATGCCTGGATCGGCAAGAGCCGGGCAAGTAGTTTTCCAATTGGAAATGAGAGGATCTGAGTGACGATAGGCGTGATTAGGGGGGCAGGGTATCGTAATGCGAAGAAAGTGTTGAGCGCCGAAATGATGATGCAGAACAGCAAGCCGATCAGCCACACTCTCAAAGTGAGGACTGGCATTTCGGGATCGTCGATATTCGAAACGCTGGCGCGTACTTCGGCATATGGCGAGTCCTCCTCCTCCGCTTCAAAGTCCGATTCGAGATGATAAGGAATATTGTCCTCTGCTGATCCCAGACTGTCCAGCATCTTCTGCTCCTTGTCGGTGGCTAGACGAACAGGCTCTCCCATCTCGTCGAGCATGATGGTCTGGCCTGCAGATGTAAGGGCGTAACATAGGTCGGACTGATCCGCCCATTCAGCGTCGAGGGCGGCAGCTTCGCGGCTGGTGCAGCTCCACTTTGCTTGATCATTAGACCGAAATTCATAAGGATTTCCTGCAATGTGCGACGGGCTCCCAGGGGCGGGAAAAGGAATGCGTTTGCGTGTGTCTGACGATGGAGAGCAGGCGGAGAGAGCGTAAGCGGCAGCCGGGGAGAGAGACGCAGCATTATGACTGCTCAAGCTGTGTGAGCCTGTGGAGACAGTTTGTGAGGCTGCGTAGGGAACGGAAAAGCCGAAAGGATTTGGCGCGAGCGATTCGAAAGAAGGCGATGAAAGCCCTTGCGTGGGTTCGAGAATAGTTCCGTGTGGCAGTTGGCCTGTCGCCGGCCGAGCATAGGAGAACATGCCGGGGTCGTGATCGCTATCTTCGGGATCTGTGGCGCTGCTGCCGTGCTCGTCCCCCCGGGAGGGCGAGTTGGCACGCCTGGGGTCCGAGGCAGCCGCTGGGCCCATGGGCGTTCAAGACTGTCTGTCTGGTCTGGCTGACGAGTTTGTAGCAGTCTATTTGGAGACGACGAGATTGTAATGCGATAGATCGGTGATAGTTGCTTGAGTAGCTTGAGATGGCAGGCGTGAACCTGGCTCCTCTCCTGGAGGCTGGCGCTGGAACGCGCTCGCAACTTACACTTGACATTAATTGTTGTACTCTGGCTTTATAAACGATTTTCTTCTCACTGCCACCACCACCACCACCACCACCACCACCACCACCACCACCACTAACACTAGCCCTACCACCTCTGGAGCCAGCTGGGCACTGGACTCCGGAGTATCTACCCGCCCTACCAATAACCTCACTGAAACCCTCGGGCTCGAGGAGAAAACCACCTCGCTTCCCCGCTTTCGTACCGTGTCATCCTCGAGCTGTGACATGCTCGGCCGTCCACGGAGACCCTACGTAGAGCTAGAGCACGCCAACAGAGCTCTCAAGCAGGCAGTAGACCCCGCCCTTGGACAAAGACTCGCTTTCCCCACAATTCCCACCAACTCCACCCCTTCCCTTCATCCCCTGCTCCTCCTACGGCCGCAGAGATCTCACAGTGCGCATCAAGGTTGATCCATTCGTTTGATATCATTCCCGGCACATTTTGTCTTCGATGCCTCCGATTTTATTTTCTCGCTATTTTTCCATTTTTTTCCATTTTCATTTTACTCTAGTAGATGTATCGTATATAGCCGTATGACTATAGTGGTCCAGCGGGGCTGCCCACTTTCGTTGGGTAGCTTGGCCTCAAGGCCGCAGTTGGAATCGATCTCTCTCTTTCTCACTCTCGCGTCGTCAGCTCGCCCATCGGAAATGCGATAAACAGCTATTGTATCACGAGAGGCTTCAAGTACATGTCGTGGTCTTCACTGTAGCGCCGGGGAAAGTTGGTTGAAAGCCAAATCAAGACGCCGTTAATTACGGAAATCAGGTAATAAGCCGGTGACCTCTTCGATTTTACTAAGCTCGAGCTGAATCATTCCGGGGAACATTACTTGAAATCGTGAAAGTAGCATAAGAACAGAACAAGGCAGCGAAAAAAGATGAAGACGGGAGATGAAAACTTTGGGAAAGAGGTATTGGTGCAGACAGTGAGCGGCGACATGATATAATCGTGCGCGTATTCCACGTCAGAGCGCCAGATGTCGACAAGTATTGCTTAGGAGAATTCGGGGTGTTCAAGCGCTTGGGTCGTCTTCTCCGACTTTGGCCGTCCTGCCGACGAAGCGCTCCTCGAGCTATATGGTCGGATCGAACAAGGTCACCTTCTCGTCAGGCAAGCCGGGACCGTCAGGAAATTCACGAGGACAAGCTCACAGCACGCTTCGACGCCGGATCCGCTTCTCCGACTTGGGCCCCCCTGCCGATGAAGCGCTTCTCGAGCTATACGGTCGGTTCGAGCAAGGTCACCGTCTCGTCAGGCAAGCCGGGACCGTCAGGAAATTCACGAGGACAAGCTCACAGCACGCTTCGACGCCGGATCCGCTTCTCCGACTTGGGCCCCCCTGCCGATGAAGCGCTTCTCGAGCTATACGGTCG